>NC_142063.1:3326631-3624131 GCF_059756535.1 Pantherophis guttatus
TCCTTCCTTCCTTCCTTCCATTCATCCATCCACCTTCCTTCTATGTAATATTTGGAAAAAATATTAAGAAGAGAGCAAGAGCAGAAAAATATCCATGAATATCAATTTCACATGATATTATTTATTAATAACGTATGTTTCTCAATTAACATAATAGAGAATAAAACAATATGGTTCATTTCAATGCTAGAATTAAAAAAAACCTCTAATAGTCAATTGAAAGAAATTTTCAGTAGGAAATTCAACAAAGCTTCAGGAATCAGTGGAAAGGAACAAGCTTAAAAACACTGAGAGTGTAACAAACCCAACATATTATTTAATATGCTTTTTATTGAAATTAATAAAATGGGAAACTATCATTTTGGAAATTAATATCCAAATACACCGTATCAATGTTTATTATCAAGTTGATCTTTGGGACAACTAGCATTAATGAAAAAAGTGGGTGAAGGTTGCAGATTAACAGACAAACTGAGATTACTCACATCACTTGATTTCCAATTGTTTAAGGGACAAGCCCATCTCTAATTTCCTCTTTTTAAAGAAATGAGATCAAATTGAAAAATATCCAAGATCAAAATGAAACCTCCCAATCGCTACATAAATGGATGTGGAATGAGGCATTTAATGGGATTTATGTAGTGGTTTTTAATGTTGTAATCCAGCTGGAGTCACCTGTGTATCAATTGGATGTCAATATAAATGTGTTTCATATTTATAATCAGGGATTATTATAAGAGATTCTTGTGCCTCATTATATTCTCTCTGCAATTGAGATTGGGTTTAAATAGGATAATGTAGCATTTGGGGGAAAAGATGCAAGCCAAGAGACCAGCCCCAGAGGCCAAGATGGAGAAGATCTCCACGGCCACCATGGACTTCCCTTTGGTGCTCAAGTAGATAGGGAGGAAGCTGATCCAAACACTGCAAAAGACCAGCATGCTGAAAGTAATGAACTTGGCTTCGTTAAAACTATCAGGCAATTTCCTAGCCAAAAAGGCCACCGTGAAACTGATGAGGGCCAGAAAACCCATGTAGGAGAGGACAGTGTAAAACATTAAAGCTGAACCTTCATTACATTCCAAGATGGCCTCTCCTACTAAAGAGTGGAAGTCCAATTTGGGAAATGGAGGAGAGGTTGCCAGCCAGGTGGCACAAAGAACTGCTTGGACCAGGGGACAGGCTAAGACAATGGAATTGGTCAGTGGTTTTCCTAAGAGTTTCCTTGTCCTGTTTCCTGGCTTGGTGGCCATGAAGGCCAGAACCACCATGACAGTTTTTGCCAACACAGAGGACACTGCAAGGGAAAAGAGAATGGCAAAGGCAGATTGTCGGAAGAGACAGGTGAGCTTCGTGGGCCGACCAATGAAGAGGAAGGAGCAGAGGAAGCAGAGCAGGAGGGAGACCAGGAGGATGTAGGTGAGATCTCTGTTGTTGGCCTTGACAATTGGTGTGTTGTGATTTTTACGGAAAATCACCAGAACTGCCAATGTGATCACAGAGAGAGAAAGAGCAAGAGAAACTAAAATATATCCCAGGGTGTCTTGATAGGCAAGGAAGTGGATCTTCTTGGCAATGCAGTGGTCCTTGTCCTTGTTGGGATATTGGTTTTCTGGGCAGGGGTCACAGTGTGCTGCATCTGAAATCAAGAGTCAGTGTGATTTTCATGGTGAATCAACAAAGGCAAATCATCCATCCATACTGACAATGCTGGGAATAGGTTAGCCAGAAAAAACAGATCTGTTCTCTGGCTCAACATCTCTTCTTTAAACTTCAAATCTACTCATTCAAACTTTTTTTTTTGCAGGAAAGGTGTAACAGACATAGGTAGATAGATCTGCTCTGTCTCTGACAGGTCTATGAATTTCCTGGGAGATCGAGTGTTCTGGTAGAAGAAGCAGGTCCTTGATAAAAAATAAAGCTTGAATCTCACACCCCATTTGTTCACAAAAAGATTGGTGTCTGGTTTTCCTGATGGGATGTAAAAGTAGGAGTAGAAAGCCAAGTAGGGAACCATGAATTGTGCTCCAAAATCAACTGAAGCTGACCTGACCAAAGCCACCTTGAGAGCTTCAATGCTGTCACGCTGGAGCTGAAGGATAGGGAGGGGGAATTTTAGATAGCTGGGATTTTGATAGCCAAAACAAAATATTTTCTCTTGGGAACCAAGGACATTCTCACACCTGGTCAGAGGAAAATGCAGTGATGTCGACAGGCAACCAGACAGCACCTTGATTGGACCATGTGACTGATTGTTTTGAGAAAGTGACAAACTTTTAATTAGGTGAAAACGGCGGGATCCTTCAGAGTCAGTTTTCACCAGATCTGTGCCAATAGGATATATCCAATAAAGCCATTCTTTGAGGAATCTACCTGCCTCAGAGTTTTGATTGATATTTTTGTATTACTTGGAACCCTGAAACCAACCTGTATTAAATTTAAATTAAGTTTAGATTCATGAATTGAGAGGGTCTACTGCAAAGAAATATGAATATATTGAAGCATATAAATCCTACCAAGCTGATGCCAAAATTAACACTTTTCCATTTAATGGTCTCCTTGATCCTGGAAGATTAATCAGCATTTGAATGTGCTACCTGTCTGATTAGAAATGGTTCCTTCTGGACAAGGGTCACATTGGTAGCAGCAAACTGGTTCGCCTTCTGGAACACTTCTCCTCTCTCCTGCCAGGCACCTCTTCATGCCACACCTGGCAAAGGGCACCTTCTAAAAAAGAGAAGAGATATATTGCACGTGGCTCAGCAAAGATTATTCTTCATTTATTCATTTGTACATTGCTCTTTCCATCTTTAGAATGTCTTCAAAAGAAATGGTTTACAAGTAACCAGAATAAACTCCAGAGGGAGTCAGGCCAATGCAATCCTGACCCACCAATGGATGCTGGAGATTGGAACTGGGACCTCAAAATGTAAAGGAAGGCTTGTGACATGGAGCTACAGCTTTTCTAAAAGAAAGAATTATAAGTCAAATCTCGAATGTGTTCAACTCAAAAGCATGTTTTTTCATCAAATCCCTGAATTTAACGGGTTTCCCAGTGGAAAGGGAGTTATGCATCTCCTGGAGTGAATGAATCCTTTGCTGAATATACAACTTTTCCTTCCAGCTCACCTTTGTGACCCAGATGATTTCATTGGAGTTAATGGTGAAATCTTGTCCTTGGGAAGCTGTGGAATCTATTTGTCCAACTTTCATGGGGACAAAAGATTGATTGGGGAGGAAAAGCCAGTTGAGAAGATCATAACGAGTAGACACCAATCCACTTTCTGAAAAGGAGACTTCCTCTCCAGCACTGTTGTTGAACTTGATGTTCCTCAGATAGGGGAGAATCTGGGGAAAAAAAGACACCTAGACTAATTGGCTGAACACCAAACATAGGACATCCCGGTTTCCTTCATAAGGTGATGGCCATCAGCCTAGGCGTTGGGTCTATATCTGAGAAGCTAAATGAGTTCCCTTGATGGACATCTAAGTAATCAGAAGTAACAGCAAATATTCAACTTCAATGACAACACATTTTCTTTATCATTGGACATTAGTATCATGGCTTCTTCAATTCCAGCCTTACAAGAATGATGGCTACATACAAACATTTTTCTGCCATATTCGAAATTACATTGTGTAGTTTTGCTCTGTGCTACTTGGCAAGCTACATTTTCAGTTTTATTTGGGCCCATAGTTTTGTAAATGACAATTGCAAGATAGACTTTCTCTAGAAATAGAGAAAGTGTAGCTTGCAAAGAAGTAGATGTGACCAAGTGGGGGCCATGTAGAAGGTTTGTCCTGCCCTGGTTTATCACTTTACTGTCTAGAGAGGAATAATTTAGCCTTTGATGTTGAAAAGTCTGATGAATTTCAGATCAGGAACCCAGTAGGACCAAGATGAGTTCTTCTGCATATTCTGAAGTTGACAGAGACTTAACTCAACAAAGAAGGAGTACAAGAAACGGCATACTAAAAAAAAATGGAGTGGACTCAGAAATAATTCTAAGCCATAATAATCAACATTAATATGAACAAATACCTCTCACTTAATTCAAATGATAATTTTCAATAATTGCTATCTTAATCTCTTCTTAGATACATTTTACATATAGATCAAGAAATGCACAGAGGTAATTTTCTACCTAGACAACTACCTATCATTTATTTGATCTATGGATCAAATAAAAAGTCATTGGGGTTACCTGCCATGATTGAATATTTGAGATCCTCTTTCCAAGCCTCATCATGGTTGGTTGTGCTCCAGATCCATGCATTGCATGTAATGCGTGTGCCACAGCATAAATGGCATTGTAGATGTTGTAACTTTCACCTTCCATGCTTGTTTCAAAAACGTAAGAAGGTAAACTTTGTAAATTCTCTCGTCCTGTACATTGTTTCTTCCCCTTTGGAACGATCCTGCCTGGTTTGTGGGTCCTGCAGCCAAACAACTTTTCCCAACATAGCGGGAGAAAGATGTCACCTTGTGGCTTCAAGGGGTCTAAAGACAGGAGGAAATGACTGAATTCTGAGACATCCCCAGCGTGGGGCCTTAAATGCAAAGCCCCATTGAAGGGCTTTACTGCTTTCGATACGTCTTGAATACTGACCACACTAAGTTTCCAATGGGAAGTTAAGATCCAAACTCTCCGAAATGATGTCTTTCTCAAATGTTCATAGAGACTCATTGTCACCTGTACATTTCTAATGCTATTGGAGTCTCCAAATAGAACAATCACTTCAGCTTTAGTCCAAGTGTCCGAAATGTGCAGTATTTTCAACTTTGGAGTTTTAAGAAAATTTGATTTCAACTTTTCAGTGAAGGCCAGGCAGATCTCCTTCTCCTGGAGCATTGGCGTCAGAGTTGAGACGAAACGTTCTCCTCTGTCATCTTCAGGGGCTACCAGCCCAACCCAGTTCCATTGGAAATACAGGAGCAGCTGCACTAAAGCCACATACTGAGCAAATTCACTGGGATTAATCCAGAAGAAGGAAGGATAAACTCTTCTCTCTCCCTGAGTGAATTCATAGCCAACACCTAGCTGGAGAAAGTGAGTTTCTTGATAGAGTAAATTTTAAGGGTCACCATTATGTGGATTGTTGCCCCACCTGATTCACTTTGAGTGACAAGCTTAATTTTCTGGACTTGTTAGGAAGAAGGCTTACATATTAGGAAGAAGAGGTTATGTATTTTGCCTGGTGATGATGTGTCAAAAGCCAAGGGAATGTCAAATTAATACAGAGAATATACTAACTACATTACTTTTATGAAGAATAGATTAGGAAGGAATTCCTCTTGGCAAATACCACATTTCAATATAGCTCATTATCTATCACTTTTGACTTCTATAAAAACACACAAAATATAAATATAGGTCCCCGCAAACCCCTTTTCCACCTTTAGCTGCACTGTGTGTTATTTGTCTACCCCATACTCTATCCAATGAGGCCTCTTACCTGTGGGACCTTGAAGGTGCTGAAGATGGAGGCCATCTGCCTTGAGGATCTGGGGTTGAGATCTCCGATGACAGAGAGCAGAGGATGCTGCCTGTCACAATTGTAACCTGGAACCATTCGTCCTCTTGTGGAGAGAAGGGAGAGGCTGTTTGAGGAAATCTCCATCTGAGTCTGAAAATTGCTATAGATGTGGAAACCAAGGGTGATGTTGGGGAGGAGAACAAGATCCTTGTTGACCTCTGTGACTGCAAATACCAATGCTACGAACTGCTGGTAGTTCTTGGGTATGACTCTATAGTGAGAAAATCATCAGGGAAATTTTAAGGAAAGCTTGTGTGTGCTTGTGTCATGTTTAAAAATGTCCTTTGTAGGAGGAATTCCCAAATTCCTTTGGGTTGTTTTGGCTTTCATGGCAGCTGCAGCATACGGCTGGCTCATAATTAAGTGATTGTCCACTAGGACCCCAAGATCCCTCTCACAGTTACTTCTATTGAGCAATGTACCACATATACGGTACCTGTGTATTTTGTTTTTCTTCCCTAAATGTAGAACCTTGCTTTTTTCACTGTTGAATTTCATTTTGTTAGATAGCGCCCAATGTTCAAGTCTGTCCAGATCCTTCTGTATCTTGAGCCTATCCTCTGGAGTGTTGGCTATTCCTGCCTGCTTGGTGTCATCTGCAAATTTGATAAGTTCCCCATCTATCCCCTCGTCCAAGTCATTGATGAAGATATTGAAGAGAACTGGAAAGATTGAGAATTCTACCCTATTTTATGAGTTCTTCATTGAGAAAAGCACAAACATCTGAACTACGCTAGGGCATTGCAAACATCACTAGAACAAGTATTTCTGAAAAGAGTCCTTGAACAAACCAAATAATTATTTACCTGTTTCCCCTTTAGGTGAAACTTACAAAATTTTCTCCCGAAATGAAGATGGGTATTTTTTAAAGGATTGGAAGTTGAATTTATGTACAGTTCCCATGGGAAAATTCCCACCAATAATGACATCACCAGGCCTGTAAAAGTCTCTCGTAGTGTGTAAAGTGTTTCTCAACACACACCTAGTTTGCATCTTCTTAGCAGAAGTTGGAGGCAGGAGCCAGAAGAGCAGCAGCAGGAGGAGGAGAGGCAGCCCAGTCATTCTTCTCACCTTTCCTCCTAGATCAGAAATCAAAAGGGTGTTTTGTGTGTTCAGAGGTTGAATTGCAGGGAGCCCTTGAAATCTCAGCAGAGCTTTAGCACAAGAGAGATAGTCTGTGCCACCTGAATGGCCCCCAAGGCAAATTTATATTAAATGGTGCTTCCTCTTACCTGTAAATGGTCTGTGAGCAAAGAGGATACTAAGGACAGACAAGTCTCACCAAACCCTGAAGCTGCCTCTTCACAACACAAGGCAAGGTGACACCTCCTGCCTCCACTGGGAGAACTCCGAGTATTTAATTTAAAGCAGGTTTCAACTTGGAAGATTTTTGTGGGTAGAAATCCAGAGGGGATACATTAGAGATTGCTGTTCTTCTGATAATTGCATGGAAAAGCAATTTTCTTATTTAATGAGCAATACACCAGATAGAGAAAAATGAGTTTGGATTTCCTATTATTAATCCACAGATCAGATGCACTGGACAATCAAGGTGGAATTGTGTATTTGAGTCATGTGAAACTGAGCATGTGCACACAAGGTGGAGTTTGGCCTCTTCCATAGGTTGTTTGGATAGTATAAGTGTTGATGGGGCATGGTGGCCCTTGACAATCAATTGAATCCTAGTAAGTCTGGGCAATCATACCAACACTTGGATGGAATAAGTGGTTTATAAATACTAACATGGCAGGTGACGTAATTAGACACTAATTCTTCCGATAGACTTTAATAGTTGGCAAGAGAATTTCTCAAGGTATTAGGTTAAATTAAACTCTATGTGAAGATTTTCCAGGAATGAGTTGGAATCAGAAAAGTTTGCCTGCTGTGTTTGTCTTGGGAAGCAGGTCTTCAGAATTGTGAACTGGTGTGGGAAAGACACCATCACCAAATGGCAAACATCTCGGTTGGCTGAGGTAATAGGAGTGTGTCCATGGTATTATGTGGTTCTCTCCATTCCCTGGAGCTCTTTCCATTCAGTTTTAGTTGGAGGGGAGACACTGAGCCCCAACCTCTGATTTTCAAGGTACCTCAATGAGTCCTTCTCCTTTCAAAGTCAAGTATCACCCTTACCCTGAGGGTATTCAATTATACAACCAGTGATTGACCAAGCAATGAGGTCAAGATTTTGCCCTAGTACCCGAAGCTTATTGAATGGGGAGGAACAGTCTCCATTTTAATCCTAGTAGAATCAAGCAGCTGTGGATGATTGGTCCTCCCAACACTGGGGACACTGGATCTTTGATCTTGCATGACTTGCTTAGGACTGATGTGCACTCTGGGTCTCTTCCTGGACTCTCAGCTCCTCCTCCAAAAGCAGATGTTAGTGATGGTAGTTTTTTTGTAAAGCTTCGATTTGTTCAAAAGGATGATATTGAGCTGTGGAGAGTCTGAATGCCCCAAAATCAACAAAGAAAATGAAGGCAAGAAGAAAGATTGGAAGCAGAAAGTCTCTATTATTGGGATCAGACCAGGAACGGAACTGGATCAAGCATAAATTTATTCGTGAGAGAGATGTGGTTCCTGCATCTCTCAAGGAGGTTGTGGCTATCCCCCTCCTCAAGGAAGTGATCCCATCATACTGGCCAATGTCAACCCTGAAGCTGATCTGGCTGAAGCCATCTTGAGGGTTCAGTCAGAGGTGGGCTGCACATACGTTAACAACCGGTTCGCCAGAAATGTTCACCTTCCTCGCTTGTGCACGGCTTCAAACTCCCTGCAAGTCTTTTTAGGCAGCCGCAGTGAGTACAGCAGGCGAGGCGTGGAACTCAGCTGGGCTGTGTGGGTGGGGCCAGTGAGCCAGAGTGTTAGCAATGTAGGACAGAATAGCGCTAGGGCCGGGGGGTGGGCCCAGCCGGTGGTCAGGACTACCAGTTCCCCTGAACTGGTCTGACCAGGCAACAGCCCACCTCTGGGTTCAGTGCTGCCACACTGGAGCAAAGGACTTTTACTTTTAAGTCGGTGAAGACCAAAAGAGTTAGATTTTATGTACCAATATTATCTTTCCAATAAAGCTATTCTTATTTTGGATTCCACCTGTCTCGGTGTTTTTGCTTGCAATGGACATATTATTTGGAATCCCCACAGCCAATTTTCACCCAGTATCCAATATGCCTTCTTTTTTAAAAATTTATTAATCAATTGGTTTTATTCCACGGAGTGTCCCTGTTATCTGGGAGCATCGTCAATACTACAAATAAGAATTTCAAAAAGTGTCATTTGGTCCTTGGAACATTTATGAATGGTAGTGCTGGGAACACTTCTCAGATTTACACTTCTACCCACACCTTCCCCCCTCTCTACACCCCTTCCCCAATTTAAGCAAGGAGGTGCTTTTACTTTTGAGTGGCAGTTCTGACATCCCAGCATCAAACTGCCCCACAGGATCTTACACCTACTTGCAGACAGCCATTGTTTGAATAAATATACAAACCACCAACTAATAAAAAAATAGCTATTCTTTTGGGAGACTCCCTTTAACTCCCTCCAATCATGACTTTACCAATCTCCTGCTATCATGTTCATTTTTTCATCAAGTTCATGCCTCAGAACCAAGAACCCTCTACGTTTCTAAATTCATTTCCATGCCTTTTAAGCAGGGATGAAATCCAGCAGGTTCTGACAGGTTCTGGAGAACCCATAGCGGAAATTTTGAGCAGTTTGGATAACCGGTAAATACCACCTCTGGCTGGCCCCAGAATGGGGTGGGAATGGAGATTTTGCAATATCCTTACCCCAGGAGTGGGGAGAGAATGGAGATTTAGCAGTATCCTCCTCCTGCCACGTCCACCAAGCCACACCCAAAGAACAGGTAATAAAAAAATTTGGATTTCACCACTGTTTTTAAGTCCTCCAATTTCCCCATCTTGATTGTATGCTGTAACACACACACACACACACACACACACACACACACACACACACACACTTCCGAAAGACTGAATTGTTCCAGACAGTCACTGGAACAGAGTGAAAAGTGTTCTTGTTAACAGTTCATATCAATTTCTCTGTCAAACACAGCTATCTTGGTTTTTGATATATAATTTTTCAAATGCATACTCATAGCAAGGATGTATTTCTATCTATGGAACGATTTTTGGAAATGATTCGAGTCCTTAGATGACATCTGAATATATTAGTACAAGACATTTGTCTTCTCAAATAACCACTTTTTAAAGTATTTCCTGACCTCTTATCTCTAATTTCTTTAAAGAAATCAGAGAGTATCATAAAACAAGGTCTTCCTCCCTACTCAGTAATCAATTATTTAATTATTTGTTCAAGAAAGAACAAGCCATGATGTATTCATCTATCTATCTATCTATCTATCTATCTATCTATCTATCTATCTATCTATCTATCTATCTATCTATCTATCTATCCTTCCTTCCTTCCTTCCTTCCTTCCTTCCTTCCTTCCTTCCTTCCTTCCTTCCTTCCATCCATCTTCATAACAGTCACAAAGAATAAATAAGGTATGAAAAGCTGGGGCCAGAAAATAATCACATGATCTTATTGATGAAAAATGTAGCTTTCTCACTTAAGTTAATAGAAATTAAAAGAGTATGGTTCATATAAACTCCATACCTTTTAAAAAAACTAATGGCCAATTGAATGAAAAAGTTAGGAGGAAAAGGCAAACCCTTGCTAATCTATTGAAAAAAATTCTTAAAAACACTAATAGTGAACACAACACATTTTTATAGCCAATCAGATTAAAAAAAGAGAACAGGCATGTTGGAAAGTAATAACAACATCTTTACCTTATTATCATTTATTTCCAAGTTGATCATGGGGCCTCCCTGGGAAGAACTGGCATTAATTAAAAATAAAAGGATGGGTGTTTGTTGCTGACTATTAGAAAGTTGGTGATTAGCACATCACTTTATTTCCAATTATTTAAGAAAAAAGCACCTCTCTCATTTCATCATTTATTTTAAAAATCAAAAACTAAAATGTGAAAATTAAACATGCATCCCCATATACATCAGGGATTTTTATGTTGTATTTTTTCATTTAAACCAGCCAGAGACTCCTGTGTATAAATTGGGTAGCAATATAAATACGTTTCATATTTATAATTAGATCTTATAATCAGAGATTCTTGTGCCTCATTATATTCTCTCTACAATTGAGATTTGGTTTAAATAGCATAATGTAGCATTTGGGGAAAAAGATACAAGCCAAGAGACCAGCCCCAGAGGCCAAGATAGAGAAGATCTCCACGGCCACCATGGACTTCCCTTTGGTGCTCAGGTAGGTGGGGAGGAAGGAGATCCAAACACTGCAAAAGACCAGCATGCTGAAAGTAATGAACTTGGCTTCATTAAAGCTGTCAGGCAATTTCCTAGCCAAAAAGGCCACCGTGAAACTGATGAGGGCCAGAACACCCAGGTAGGAGAGGACAGGGTAAAACATGAAAGCTGAACCTTCATTACATTCCAAGATGGCCTCTCCTACTAAAGAGTGGAAGTCAAAGTTGGGAAATGGAGGAGAGGTTCCCAGCCAGGTGGCACAAAGAATTGCTTGGACCAGGGGACAGGCTAAGACAATGGAGTTGGTCAGAGGTTTTCCTAAGAGTTTCCTTGTCTTGTTCCCTGGCTTGGTGGCCATGAAGGCCAGAACCACCATGACAGTTTTTGCCAAAATGGACGAAACAGCCAGGGAAAAGAGAATGGCAAAGGCAGTTTGTCGGAAGAGACAGGTGAGCTTCCCAGGTTGACCAATGAAAAGGAAGGAGCAGAAGAAGCAGAGCAGGAGGGAGCCCAGGAGGACATAGGTGAGATCCCTGTTGTTGGCCTTGACAATTGGTGTGTTGTGATTTTTACGGAAAATCACCAGAACTGCCAATGTGATCACAGAGAGAGAAAGAGCGAGAGAAACTAAAATGTATCCCAGGCTGTCTTGATAGGAAAGGAAATGGATCTTCTTGGCAATGCAGTTGTCCTTGTCCTTGTTGGGATATTGGTTTTCTGGGCAGGGGTCACAGTGAGCTGCATCTGAAATCGAAAGTCAGTGTGAATTTCTTGGTGAATCAACAAGGGTGAATCATCCATCCATACTGACAAAGTGTCAAGTTTCTGAAAGATGCCCTAATTAATTCATGAGCCATGATCCAAACTTCAAAAGAAATATAGTGATTGCCACAATGCTTGGAATAGCCAGAGAAATGGATCTCTTCTCTGGCTCAACATCTCTTCTTTATACTTCAAATCCACTCATTCAAACTTTTTTTATTTACAGGAAAGGTTTAGCAGATATAGGTAGACAGATCTGCTCTGTCTCTGACAGGTCTACAAATCACCTGGGACATCGAATGTTCTGATAGAAGAGGCAGGTCCTTGATAAAAATTAAAGCTTGAATCTCACTCTCCATTCTTTCACAAAAAGATTGGTGTCTGGTTTTCCTGATGGGATGTAAAAGTAGGAGTGGAAAGCCTAGTAGGGAACCCATGAATTGTGCTCCAAAATCAACTGAAGCTGACCTAACCAAAGCCATCTTGACAGATTCAATGTTTCACACTGGAGCTGAGGGATAGGGAGGCAGGATTTTAGATAGCTGGGATTTTGATAGCCAAAACAAAATACTTTCTCTTGGGAACCAAGGACATTCTCACAGAATGTATTCAGAGGAAGGTGGAGTGAAGTCACCAGGCAACTAGACAGCACTGTGATTGTTTTGAGAAAGTGACGAACTTTTACTTTTAATTAGGTGAAAACCATGGGAATCTTCAGTGTCGGTTTTCACCAGATCTGTTCCAATATGATATATCCAATGAAGCTATTATTTGAGGAATCTACCTGCTTGGAGTTTTGCTTGATATGTGTGAATTACTTGGAACCCTGACACCCACCTGTATTAAATTTAAATTAACTTTAGATTCATGAATTGAGAGGGTCTGCTGAAAAGAAATATGAATATATTGAAGTATATAAATCCTACCAAGCTGATGCCAAAATTAACATTTTTCCATTGAATGGTTTCCTTGATCCTGGAAGATCTACATTTAAATGTGCTACCTGTCTGATTAGAAATGGTTTCTTCTGGACAAGGGTCACATTGGTAGCAGCAAACTGGCTTGCCCTCTGGAACGCTTCTCCTCTCTCCTGCCTGGCACCTCTTCATGCCAAACCTGGCAAAGGGCACCTTCTAAAAAAGAGAAGAGAGATATTGCATTGGCTCAGCAAAGATTATTCTTCATTTATTCATTTGTACATTGCTCTTTCCATCTTTAGAACATCTTCAAAAGAAATGGTTTACCAGTAACCAGGATAAACTCCAGAGGGAGTCAGGCCAATGCAATCCTGACCCACTAATGGATGCTGGAGATTGGAACTGGGACCTCAAAATGTAAAGGAAGGCTTGTGACATGGAGCTACAGCTTTTCTAAAAGAAAGAATTATAAGTCAAGTCTCAAATGTGTTCAACTCAAAAGCATATTTTTCCATCAAATCCCTGAATTTAATGGATTTCCCAGTGAAAGGGTGCTATGCACCCCCTGGAGTGAATGAATCCTTTGCTGAACCTACAAAGTTTCCTTCCAGCTCACCTTTGTGACCCAGATGATTTCATCAGAGTTTATTTTATTTATTTTATTTTATTTTTTTTATTTTATATTGGATTTCTATACCGCCCTTCTCCCTAAGGACTCAGGGCGGTGTACAGCCAAATTAAAAAAAACATGCAGAACAAATATTAAAAACAATTAAAAGATATATAAATTTGGCCCAATTAAAACTCATTTACCAATTAAAAACGTTTAAAACATTTAAAAACAGTTAAAAATTTCATCTTAAGCCAGCCCGGCTTGTTTAAATAAATGGGTTTTAAGGGCGCGACGGAAGGCACTGAGGTCTTGGATTCTCCTTATCTCTGGGGGGAGCTGATTCCAGAGGGTAGGTGCCCCCACAGAGAAGGCTCTCCCCCTGGGGGTCACCAGCCTACATTGTCTGGCTGATGGCACCCCGAGGAGGCCCTCTCTGTGGGAGCGCACGGGTCGATGGGAGGTCGTTGGTAGCAGCAGGCGGTCTCGAAGATAGCTAGGCCCTATGCCATGGAGCGCTTTAAAGGTGATAACCAACACCTTGAAGCGCACCCGGAAGACAACTGGGAGCCAGTGCAGCTCGCGCAGGAGCGGTGTTACATGGGAGCGCCATGCTGCTCCCGTCACTACCCGCGCTGCTGCGTTCTGGACCAGCTGGAGCCTCCGGGTGCTCCTCAAGGGGAGCCCCATGTAGAGAGCGTTGCAATAGTCAAGGCGAGAGGTGACGAGGGCGTGAGTGACTGTGCACAGGGAATCCCGATCAAGAAAGGGCCGCAACTGGCGAATCAGGCGAACCTGACAAAAGGTCCCCCTGGTTACAGCCGTCAGATGTTCCTCCAAGGACAGCTGCATATCCAGGAGGACTCCCAGATTGCGAGCCCTCTCTGTGGGGGCCAATGACTCGCCCCCAATAGTCAGTGATGGAGTCAACTGACTATATCGGGATGCCGGGAGCCACAGCCACTCAGTCTTGGAAGGGTTGAGCTTGAGCCTGTTCCTCCCCATCCAGACCCGTACAGCCTCCAGGCACTGGGACATCACTTCAAGGGCATCGTTGGGGTGGCCTGGGGTGGAGATGTACAGCTGGGTGTCATCAGCGTACTGGTGGTATCTCACCCCAAAGCCACGGATGATCTCACCCAGCGGCTTCACATAAATGTTGAACAGAAGGGGCGAGAGGACCGATCCCTGCGGCACTCCACAAATGAGAGGCCTCGAGGTCGACCTCTGCCCCCCTGCCAACACAAACTGCGACCGGTCGGAGAGAAAGGAGGAGAACCACCGCAACACGGTGCCTCCCACCCCCAACTCTTCCAGCCGGTGCAGCATGATACCATGGTCGATGGTATCAAAAGCCGCTGAGAGGTCTAACAGGACCAGAACAGAGGAACAACCCCTGTCCCGAGCCCTCCAGAGATCATCAACCAACGCGACCAATGCCGTTTCTGTGCTGTGCCCAGACCTGAAACCCGACTGGAACGGATCTAGATAAGATGTTTCCTCCAGGAATTGCGGAAACTGTCGTGCGACCACACTCTCAACAACCTTCGCCATAAAGCGAAGGTTGGAGACAGGACGATAGTTGGCCAATATTGCCGGATCCAGGGACGGCTTCTTGAGGAGAGGCCTCACCACCGCCTCTTTCAAGTAAAAGTACTCTTTCACCTTTGTCACCCAGATGATTGCATCGGAGTTAATGGTGAAATCTTGTCCTTGGGAAGCTGTGGAATCTATTTGCCCAACTTTCATGGGGACAAAAGATTGATTGGGGAGGAAAAGCCAGTTGAGAAGATCATAACGAGTAGACACCAATCCCCTTTCTGAGAAGGAGACTTCCTCTCCAGCACTGTTGTTGAACTTGATGTTCCTCAGATAGGGGAGAATCTGGAAAAAAAAAGACTAATTGACTGAACACCACACATAGGACATCCTGGTTTTCTTCATAAGGTGATGGCCATCAGTCTAGGAGATGGGTCTATATCTGAGAAACTAAATGAGTTCCCTTGATGGACATCTAAGTAATCAGAAGCAACATCAAATATTCAACTCCAATGACAACACATTTTCTTTATCATTGGACATTAGGATCATGGCTTCTTCAATTCCAGTCTTATAAGAATGATAGCTACATACAAACATTTTTCTGCCGTATTCCAAATTTCATTGTGTAGTTTTGCTTTGTGATACTTGGCAAGCTACATTTTTAGTTTTATTTGGGCCCATAGTTTTGTAAATGACAAATGCAAGCTAGACTTTCTCTAGAAATAGAGAAAGTCTTGCTTGTAAAGAAGTAGATCTGACCCAGTGGTGTTCTTGTAGAAGGTTTGTCCTGCCCTGGTTTATCACTTCACTGTCTAGAGAGGAATAATTTAGCCTTTGATGTTGAAAAGTCTGATGAATTTCAGATCAGGAATCCATTAGGACCAAGTTAACTTCTTTTGCATATTCTGAAGTTGACAGAGACGTAACGCAACAAAGAAGGAGTACAAGAAACGGCTTACTAAAAAAATGGAGTGGACTCAGAAATAATTCTAAACCATAATAATCAACATTAATATGAACTGAGTGTCTTTTTACAGATGGGATTCAGGCTACCTACTGAGAGAAAACGAGGAGGTTCTACCATGCTGACCAGGACGTCAACTGACCTGTCGAAGCATCTTCCACAAATGCACTCAGATTAGGACCATGTTGGGTTCTTCTGCATATACTGAGCTTGAAAGAAGCTTAACCCAACAAACAAAGCAGTACAAGAAATGGCACACTCTCAGGCAACCACTGATGTCCTTCCAGGAACTTCTAGGAAGCTCTTTGATCATATGAAAAATCACTTTGGTTTAATTCTCTTTTTCCGCCATCTATCCCTTTTCAACAAATACTTCTCACTGAATTCAAATGACAATAATTTGATATGTTAATCTCTTTTTAGATACATTTTACATGAAGATCAAGAAATGCATAGAAATAGTTTTCTACCTAGACAACTACCTATCATTTATCTGCTCTGTGGATCAAATAAAAAGTCACTGGGGTTACCTGCCATGATTGAATATTTGAGATCCTCTTTCCAAGCCTCATCATGGTTGGTTGTGCTCCAGATCCATGCATTGCATGTAATGCCTGTGCCACAGCATAAATCGCATTGTAGATGGTGTAACTTTCAGCTTCCATGCTTGTTTCAAAAATGTAAGAAGGTAAACTTTGTAAATTCTCCCTTCCTGTACATTTTTTCTCCCCCTTTGGAAAGATCCTGCCTGGATTGTCCATCATGCAGAGAAACAACCTTTCCCAACATAGCAGGAGAAAGACGTCTCCTTGTGGCTTCAAGGGGTCTAAAGACAGGAGGAAATGACTGAATTCTGAGACATCCCCAGTGTGGGGCCTCAAATGCAAAGCCCCATTGAAGGGCTTAACTAGTTTAGATACGTCTTGATTCCCCACCACACTAAGTTTCCAATGGGAAGTTAAGATCCAAACTTTCCGAAATGATGTATTTCTAAAATGCTCATAGAGGCTCATTGCCACCTGTACATTTTTAATACTATTGGGTTCTCCAAATAGAACAATCACTTCAGCTTTAGTCCAAGTCTCTGAAATATGCAGTATTTTCAAGATTGGAGTTTTAAGAAAATTCGATTTCAACTTTTCAGTGAAGGCCACGCAGATCTCCTTCTCCTGGAGCATTGGCGTCAGAGTTGAGACGAAACGTTCTCCTCTGTCGTCTTCAGGGACCACCAGCCCAACCCAGTTCCATTGGAAATACAGGAGCAGCTGCACTAAAGCCACATATTGAGCAAATTCACTGGGATTAATCCAGAAGAAGGAAGGATAAACTCTTCTGTCTCCCTGAGTGAACTGATAGCCAACACCTAGCTGGAGAAAGTGAATTTCTTGATAGAGTAAATTTTAATGGTCACCATTATGTGGATTGTTGCCCAATCTGGCTCACTTTGAGTGACAAGCTTATTTTCCTGTCCTTGTTAGGAAGAAGGATTACATATTAGGAGGAAGAGGTTATGTATTTTGCCTGGTGATATTGTGTCAAAAGCCAAGGGAATGTCAAATTAATACAGAGAATATACTAACTACATTACTTTTATGAAGAATAGATTAGGAAGGAATTCCTCTTGGCAAATACCACATTTCAATATAGCTCATTATCTATCACTTTTGATTTGTATAAAAACACACAAAATATAAATATAGGTCCCCCCCAAACCCCTTTCCCACCTTTAGCTGCACTGTGTGTTATTTGTGTACCCCATACTCTATCCAATGAGGCCCTCTTACCTGTGGGACCTTGAAGGTGCTGAAGATGGAGGCCATCTGCCTTGAGGATCTGGGGTTGAGATCTCCGATGACAGAGAGCAGAGGATGCTGCCTGTCACATTTGTAACCAGGAATCATTTGGCCTCTTGTGGAGAGAAGGGAGAGGCTGATTATGGAAATCTCCTTCTGAGTCTGAGAATTGCTATAGATGTGGAAGCCAAGGGTGATATTGGGGAGCAGAACAAGATCCTTGTTGACCTCTGTGACTGCAAATACCAATGCTACAAACTGCTGGTAGTTCTTGGGTACGACTCTACAGTGAGAAAATCATTGGGAAAATTTTAAGGAAAGCTTGTGTGTGCTGGTGTCATTTTTAAAAACGTCCTTTGTAGGAGGAATTCCCAAATTCCTTTGGGTTGTGTTGGCTTTCTTGGCAGCTGCAGCATACGGCTGGCTCATAATTAAGTGATTGTCCACTAGGACCCCAAGATCCCTCTCACAGTTACTTCTATTGAGCAATGTACCACATATACGGTACCTGTGCATTTTGTTTTTCTTCCCTAAATGTAGAATCTTGGTTGTTTCACTGTTGAATTACATTTTGTTAGATAGCGCCCAATGTTCAAGTCTGTCAAGATCCTTCTGTATCTTGAGCCTATCTTCTGGAGTGTTGGCTATTCCTGCCTGCTTGGTGTCATCTGCAAATTTGATCAGTTCCCCATCTATCCCCTCGTCCAAGTCATTGATGAAGAGGTTGAAGGGAACTGGAAAGATTGAGAATTCTAGCCTATTTTATGAGTTCTTCATTGAGAAAAGCACAAACATCTGAACTATGCTAGGGCATTGCAAACATCACTAGAACAAGTATTTCTGAAAAGAACAAACCAAATAATTATTTACATGTTTTCCCTTTAAGTGAAACTTACAAAATCTCCTCCCGAAATGAAGATGGGTCTTTTTTAAAGGATTGGAAGTTGAATTTATGTATAGTTCCCACGGGAAAATTCCCACCAAGAATGACATCACCAGGCCTGTAAAAGTCTCTCGTAGTGTGTAAAGTGTTTCTCAACACACACCTAGTTTGCATCTTCTTAGCAGAAGTTGGAGGCAGGAGCCAGAAGAAAAGCAGCAGCAGGAGGAGAGTCAGCCCAGCCATTCTTCTCTCCTTCCCCTCTAGATCTGAAATCAAAAGTTTTGTGTGTTGAGAGGTTGAATTGCAGCCCTTGAAATCTCAGCAGAGCTTTAGCACAAGAGAGATAGTCTGTGCCACCTGGATGGCCCCCAAAGCAAATTTATATTCAACCGTGCTTCCTCTTACCTGTGCATGGTTAATAACCAAAGAGGTTACTAAGGACAAACAAGTCTCACCAATCCCTGAAGTTGCCTCTTCACTACAGAAGGCAAGGTGACATGTCCTGCCTCCACTGGGAGAACTCAGAGTATTTAATTTGAAGCAGGTTTCAACTGGAAGATTTTTGTGGGTAGAAATCCATAGGGGATACATTAGAAATTGCCGTTCTTCTGATAATTGCATGGAAAAGCAATTTTCCTATTTACTGAGCAATACACCAGACAAAGAAAAATGATTTTGGGACACTTGTTGTCAATCAACAGATAAGATGCAGTTGACAATCTAGGAGGAATTGTGTATTTAAGTTATGTGAAACTGAGCGTGTGCATTCAAGATGGAGTTTGGCCCCTTCCATAGTTTGTTTGGATAGTATAACTCTTCATGGGGCATGGTGGCCCTTGACAATCAGTTGTATCCTAGTAAATCTGGATAGTCATACCAACACTTGGATGGAATAAGTGGTTTATAAATACCAACATGGCAGGGAATGAAATTAGACACTAACTTCTCCCATAGAATTTAAAAAAGAGAAACTTCCTGACAGTGAGGACAATTAACCAATGGAAAAAATTTTCTTCAGATGTTTTTTTTTTTTTTTTGTAAATATTTTTTATTTATTTTTTCAAATTTAAACATAAAAACATAACTTTCAAGAGCAAAAATCTTGATCCGGTCATAGATGGTTACCACGCTTACATTCCTTTCACAAGCTCAATTCACAATTCCCATTACATCTTTTATAAATAAACAAAAAAAGAAAAAAGAAGATAAAAAAGAAATTCAAAACTTAAGAAAAAAAAACAATTTTACCTCAAATTTCACATTTTCATCTATATAAATCCATTATATCTATCCAAAATTAGTTTCAAATTCACTTTCACTCATTTTTACATCTGCATAACAATTCTAAACATATCTTTATTCTTCTTTACCTTATATCTTATACAAGTCATATCAACATAATTTTTATAATATTCTAACCTCTTATTAAGTGTTTACCTTACAATTTTATCACCATTTATTCTTAGTTTCAATTCAATACCACTCCATTTTTATTATATTTTATAAAACAACATTTTATCTAATTTTAATCCTTTGACCCTTATCCTCAAATCAGTTTACCTTAGGTTTTTTTTCCCTCCCAGTTTACATATTACACAGATTTCTCTCAAAGGCATATTTTATTTAATCCATTTTCTAATATATTTTCCACTATATCTCCCTCTAATATTTAGCTATCTTCCAGCTTGTTCTATTTGATTAATTCTCAGCTTGATGCCCTCCAAAACACCAACTATTTAGTTGATTTTAGAATAGTTCCTCAATCTCCTCCAACTCTCCTCCTATTTGTTTGACTGTTTCCAGCATTTTATGGGCTGATTTCCAGCATAATCTCTTCCTTGACTCCCTCCATTGTTTGGCTGATTTCCAGCATAGTCTCCTCCAACTCTCCTCCTATTTGTTTGGCTGTTCCCAGCATTTTGAATTAATTTCCAACGTATTTCCACCGAGTCTCAAACTCTTATCTAGTTGGTATCCATCCCACAAATTTTAACTGTAATATAATTATCTGTTTTATATCATTTTCCATTCTGCTCTTTCAATTTAAATCTCAGTATATGTCATAATAGTCATCATTTCCACTTGTATTACCATAATTCAATCACTAGCATCTGTGTATCTTGTATTTTGTTCAATCAATCCTTATTCATTAGTTTAACATTTGTTTGCAAGTTAAAATTAAAACGTATTACATCAAACAGTACATTTTCTTAAAGTTTTCCTGTCTCAAAATATATTCTTCTTTATTATTTTTATCCCCTTGATATCATCCACTATTTTAATAGCCACCTCTTATTTTCTATTTTTATTATTTCACAACCCTTCCTGTTTTTATCCAAAAATCATATATACCTAGGCTGTTAAACTTTATCATATATACATAGGCTTTTAAACTTTACATTTCAGTTAGTCACATTTAAATTTATCCACTTTAATTCTTCCTTTTCTTCCTTTTCCTCTCTGTCCAAAGTGCTCTATTTCAAGGTTCATCAGTTCAAAGTAAAGAATTTCTGTATGTCCCTTTAAAACTTTTAAAATGGCTTAGGGCCTGGTTATTTACGAGACCGCCTACTACCGCCAATAGCCTCCCACCGGCCAGTACGCTCTCATAGAGAGGGACTCCTCCGGGTGCTGTCAGCCAAACAGTGTCGACTGGCGGCCCCTAGGGGGAGAGCCTTCTCTGTGGGGGCACCTACCATCTGGAATGAGCTCCCCCCGGAGATACGGAGGATCCCGGATCTGCGCTCCTTCCGCCGTGCTGTGAAGACCTTTTTATTCCATCAAGCGGGCTTGGCCTGATCTCTTCCCTTTTTAAATATGTAAATTTTAATCTGTTTTTAAATTATTGGGGTATTTTAATTTGTCTGGGCCAAAAAGTTTAATTTGATTTTATCGGGTTTTTAAATTTTGTGTATTTATGTATTTTATTGTTGGCTGTTCACCACCCTGAGTCCTTCGGGAGTAGGGCGGTATACAAATCAAATAAATAAAATAAATAAAATAATAAAATAAAATGTCTGATCCAAGCATAGTGCATCAGCTTCCTGTCTTTGTTAACTACGCCACACCTAGTTTTGTCAGTCTCCATTGTTAAAATCCAAAATGTTCTTTCTTTCTTCTTTCTTCTTTCTTCAAATCATCTGGGACAGAGTAGGAATCTCCAAAATCCTTATATCCAATATTAATTTCAAGTAATCCAAGGTAAAAAGCCAATTAACATGTTTCTTTTCCACCCAGAAAGGGAAATCTCTTTAATCCACTTCTCTGTTTAATCACTGCAGACTCCATGGCTATTTCTCTATCTTCATTAGCTTCATTTTCTTTTAGAGGCATTAATTCTCAGGAATATCCATTTCTCCTCTCCACTCCAGTTAAAGGCACAGTCAAATTTCAGAAATTTATTAATACCAAATCATCCAGTTTAAGTTTACTGCAACAAAATTCAATTTGGGTCTTTTACCCATTTTTTTTTTCCTTTTCAATCTTTAAGCCCCGCAGCCCAACAGCCGCTTTTAATTTTGGGGTCTTATTTTCCAATAATTCCAAATAGGTATGTTATTGCCTGGGTTGGTGTCGCTCACCCGGCTTCTTGATTTTTGCTCTTTCTTCATCTTCTTCCTCCAGCACAATCCTTGTTCCCGGTTGCCGCAGTTTCAGGGCAGCCACCATGGCTGCCGTCCCGCTGCCGCCGGCGTGAAGGAGAAGCCTCCGGCCCCGAGGAACCTGCCCGTTCCTCTCGGCTGCCCAAGGCGTTCCTTCTTGTCCCCCTGTCCCTACAAGACAGGGGAGGTCAGCAGACCTATCGGCGGCAGCTTAGCAGAGGGGATTTGGCAGGGCTCAGCGGAGCTCGCCATTTCCCCGTCTGTGTCCCAGCGACGCCAACCGGAAGTTCCAAATTTTCTTCAGATGTTGTGGGTGTTTCATCTCTGGAGGTTTCTAAGAAGAGACTGGATATTCATTTGTCTGAAATGTTGTAGGATCTCATGCTTGAGCTGGACTAGAAGACCTCCAATGTCCCTTCCAGCTCTGTTCTGATTTTGATCATCAGCATCTTCCCCTCTGTTGAATGATTTCTATGGTTTTTATACCTATTTGCACACCTTATCATTGTTCCTTTCATTTCCCCATCTTTACAGTCCCCTCTACCATGATACCCAAATCTCCCCCTACTATTATAAAGACTGAATTGGTCAAGGCGGAACAGAGATTGTGCAGCTGTTTAAAGTTGTTCATTCCATTTCTTGCTTCTCATTCATTCCACTGTTAAATTGTTCATTCTATTTCCCTGTGAATCACAACTATCTTGGTGTTTGAGATACTACTTTTCAAATCCTTACCCATAGTGAGGATGTATGTCAAATCTATGAACATTTATGGCAAATCATTTGAGTTCTTAGATAACATGCTGTCCACTGTATATAGGAGTAAACAGACCAATAGCTAAGCATGTCCTGTACTCTTATCCATAAAGGTAAAGGTAAAGGTTCCCCTGGCATATATGTGCTAGTCATTCCCCACTCTAGGGGGTGGTGCTCATCTCTGTTTTAAAGGCGAAGAGCCAGCGCTATCCGAAGACATCTCCATGGTCATGTGGCCGACATGACTAAATGCCAAAGGTGCACGGAAGCTGTTACCTTCCCATCAAAGATGGTCCCTATTTTTCTTCTTGCATTTTTTATGTGCTTTCGAACTGCTAGGTTGGCAGAAGCTGGGACAAGGAACAGGAGCTCACTGCTAGGGATTCGAACCGCTGAACTGCCAACCTTTCGATCAACAATCTCAGCGTGTTAGCCACTGAGCAACCGCATCCCTCACTCTTATCTATAAATTCATTAAATAAGCAGAGAACATCACACAAAAATATCTTTCTTACTATTCACAATATATTGCATTTAACTTCACCCTTCCTTCTTTCCTTCCTTCCTTCCTTCCTTCCCTCCTTCCTTCCTTCCATTCATCCATCCACCTTCCTTCTATGTAATATTTGGAAAAAATATTAAGAAGAGAGCACGAGCAGAAAACTATCCATCAATACCAATTTCACATGATATTATTTATTAATAAAGTATGTTTCTCAATTAACATAATAGAGAATAAAACAATATGGTTCATTTCAATGCTAGAATTACAAAAAAACCTCTAATAGTCAATTGAAAGAAAGCAAAGCTTCAGGAATCAGTGGAAAGGAACAAGCTTAAAAACACTGAGAGTGTAACAAACCCAACATATTACTTAATATGCTTTTTATTGAAATTAATAAAATGGGAAACTATCATTTTGGAAATTAATATCCAAATACACCATATCAATGTTTATTATCAAGTTGATCTTTGGGACAACTAACATTACTGAAAAAAGTGGGTGAATGTTGCAGATTAACAGACAATCTGAGATTACTCACATCACTTGATTTCCAATTGTTTAAGGGACAAGCCCATCTCTAATTTCCTCTTTTTAAAGAAATGAGATCAAATTGAAAAATATCCAAGATCAAAATGAAACCTCCCAATCCCTGCAAAAACAGATGTGGAATGAGGCATTTAATGGGTTTTTATGTAGTAGTTTTTAATGTTGTAATCCAGCTGGAGTCACCTGTGTGTAGGTTGGGTATCATTTTAAATGTTTCAAATTTATAATCAGAGATTATAATCAGAGATTCTTGTGCCTCATTATATTCTCTCTGCAATTGAGATTGGCCTTAAATAGGATAATGTAGCATTTGGGGAAAAAGATACAAGCCAAGAGACCAGACCCAGAGGCCAAGATGGAGAAGATCTCCACGGCCACCATGGACTTCCCTTTGGTGCTCAGATAGGTGGGGAGGAAGCTGATCCAAACACTGCAAAAGACCAGCATGCTGAAAGTAATAAACTTGGCTTCATTAAAGCTGTCAGGCAATTTCCTAGCCAAAAAGGCCACTGTGAAACTGATGAGGGCCAGAACACCCATGTAGGAGAGGACAGTGTAAAACATTAAACCTGAGCCTTCATTACATTCCAAAATGGCCTCTCCTACTAAAGAGTGGAAGTCAAAATTGGGAAATGGAGGAGAGGTTGCCAGCCAGGTGGCACAAAGAAGTGCTTGGACCAGGGGACAGGCTAAGACAATGGAGTTAGAAAGTGGTTTTCCTAAGAGTTTCCTTGTCCTGTTCCCTGGCTTGGTGGCCATGAAGGCCAGAACCACCATGACAGTTTTTGCCAAGATGGAGGAAACTGCAAGGGAAAAGAGAATGGCAAAGGCAGATTGTCGGAAGAGACAGGTGAGCTTCCCAGGTCGACCAATGAAGAGGAAGGAGCAGAGGAAGCAGAGCAGGAGGGAGACCAGGAGGACGTAGGTGAGATCTCTGTTGTTGGCCTTGACGATTGGTGTGTTGTGATTTTTACGGAAAATCACCAGAACTGCAGATGTGGTCACAGAGAGGAAAAGAGCAAGAGAAACTAAAATGTATCCTAGGGTGTCTTGATAGGCAAGGAAGTGGATCTTCTTGGCAATGCAGTGGTCCTTCTCCTTGTTGGGATATTGGTTTTCTGGGCAAAGGTCACAGTGAGCTGCATCTGAAAACAAGAGTCAGTGTCAATTTCATGGAGATTCAACAAGGGCAAATCATCCATCCATACTGACAATGCTGGGAATAGGTTAGCCAGAAAAATGGATCTGTTTTCTGCTTTATACTTCAAATCCGCCCATTCAAACTTTTTTGCAGGGAAGGGTTAGCGGACAAAGATAGATATATTTCCTCTGTCTCTGACATGTCTATGAATTTAGTTTAGTTTACTATTGTCATTGAACCTTGTGCAATGAAATTAAATGCCATCTTCAGTGTCCATTATACATAAAAAAATAATCATCCATCCATATTGACAATTCTGGGAATAGGTTAGCCAGAAAAAGAGATCTGTTCTCTGGCTCACTGTCTCACTTGCCTTGGAGTTTTGCTTTATATGGGTGTATTACTTGGAACCGTGACACCATCCTGTATTAAATTTATGAGGCCTGTGGGGTAGTACAGTTTAGAGTCATGAATTGAGAGGGTCTGCTGAAAAGTAAGAATATATTGAAGCATGTAAATTCTGCCAAAATTAATATTTTCCACTGGTTCCTTGATCCTGGAAGATCTACATTTAAAGTGTGTCTACCTGTCTCATTAGAAATGGTCCTGTCTGGACAAGGGGCACATTGGTAGCAGCACACCTGCTTGCCCTCTGGAACGCTTCTTTTCTCTCCTGCATGGCACCTTTTCATGCCACACCTGGCAAAGGGCACCTTCTAAAAAAGAGAAGAGAGATACTGTAGGTGGCCTCCGCAAAGAATATTCTTGATTTATTCATTTGTACATTGCTCTTTCCATTTTTAGAATGTCTTCAAAAGAAATAGTTTACCAGAAACCATTACAAGCTCCAGAGGGAGTCAGGCCAATGCAATCTGACCCATCAAAGGATGGTGGAGATTGGAACTGGGACCTCAAAATGCAAATGAAGGCTTGTGACATGGAGCTAAACTCTTTCTAAAAGAGAATTGTGAGGATTCAACTGAATGGAAATGATCCATGGAAATCATTCTTGCCTACTGTAATGGGTTTCGAGCAGGACTTCTTCACAATCTTACCCCATCTTGGACTTTTCAGAAGTCAAATCTCAAATATGTTCAACTCAAAAGCATGTTTTTTCATCAAATTCCAAAATTTAATGGGTTTCCCAGTGAAAAGAGTGTTATGCATCCCCTGGAGTGAATTACTACTTTCCTGAATTTATAATGTTTCCTTCTAGCTCACCTTTGTGACCCAGATGATTTCATCGGAGTTAACGGTGAAATCTTGTCCTGGGGAAGCCGTGGAATCCATTTGCCCAACTTTCATGGGGACAAAAGATTGATTGGGGAGGAAAAGCCAGTTGGGGAGATCATAACGAGTAGACACCAATCCACTTTCTGAGAAGGAGACTTCCTCTCCAGCACTGTTGTTGAACTTGCTGTTCCTCAGATAGGGAAGAATCTGGAAAAAAAAAGACACCTGGACTAATTGGCTGAACTCCACACATAGAACATCCTGGTTTCTATCATAATCAGCCTAGGAGATGGGTCTATATCTGAGAAGCTCAATAAGTTCCCTGGATGGAGATCTAAGCAATCAGAAGTAATATCAAATATTCAATTTCATCCCCACATTATCATGAATTTGTATGATGGCTTCGTCAATTCAAGTCTTACAATTGACATTTTTAATTTTATTTGAATGCATGAGAAATGCATTTTAGGAATGATTAAATAATTAAATTGCAGATGTTTCTTGACTAAACTAGGTAACATTGATAGTGATATCACTCCCTTCTAGTGCTGATGATGCTACCTAGTTGGGTCATGACATGTCTGCAAGAAAAGAGCACCCAGATCCTTCATTTCAACCCTAAACTAGAATATTTTCCTTTATTAGTAAATACTCTCTATCATAACTTTGCAAGCTAGGCTTTCTCAAGCTGATAGTCAAAGAGAATAGAAGAAGTAGATCTGACCAAGTGGGGGCCAGGTAGAAGCTTTATTCTGCCCTGGTTTGTCACTTCACTGTCTAGAGAGGAATAATTTAGCCTTTGATGTTGAAAAGTCTGATGAATTCTAGATCAGGAACTCAGTAGGACCAAGTGGAGTTCTTCTGAATATGCTGAAGTTGACAGAGACTTAAGACAACAAACAAGGCAGTACAAGATACGGCATACTAAAAAAAATGGAGTGGACTGAGAAATAATTCTAAGCCACAATAACCAACATTAATACGAACTGAGTGTCTTTTTATAGATGGGATTCAGGCTACAGAAAACAAGGAGGCCCTACAATGCTGACTAGCTTTGAACAATTGGTTTGGTTTAATTCTCTTTTTCCACTATCTATCGGTTTTCAACAAAAACCTCTTACCGGTACTTGATTCAAGTGAGAGTTTTCAATAATTGGTATCTAGATACATTTTACATACAGGTATTTAACCAGTAAATTAAGAAATGCATAGAAGTAGTTTTCTGCCTAGACAACTACCTATCATTTATCTGATCTGTGGACTAGATAAAAAGCCACTGGGATTACCTGCCATGATTGAATAGTTGAGATCCTCTTTCCAAGCCTCATCATGGTTGGTTGTGCTCCAGATCCATGCATGGCATGTAATGCGTGTGCCACAGCATAAATCGCATTGTAGATGTTGTAACTTTCACCTTCCATGCTTGTTTCAAAAATGTAAGAAGGTAAACTTTGTAAATTTTCCCTTCCTGTACATTGTTTCTTCCCCTTTGGAAAGATCCTGCCTGGTTTGTGGATCCTGCAGGGAAACAACCTTTCCCAACATAGAGGGAGAAAGATGTCTCCTTGTGGCTTCAAGGGGTCTAAAGACAGGAGGAAATGACTGAATTCTGAGACATCCCCAGTGTGGGGCCTAAAATGCAAAGCCCCATGGAAGGGCTTTACTAGTTTTGATACGTCTTGATTCCTCAGCACACTAAGTTTCCAATGGGAAGTTAAGATCCAAACTTTCAGAAATGATGTCTTTCTCAAATGTTCATAGATACCCATTGCCACCTGTACATTTGTAATGCTATTGGAGTCTCCAAATAGAACAATCACTTCAGCTTTAGACCAAGTCTCCGAAATATGCAGTATTTTCAATTTTGGAGTATAAAGAAAATTTGATTTCAACTTTTCAGTGAAGGCCAGGCAGATCTCCTTCTCCTGGAGCATTGGCATTAGGGATGAAATGAAACCTTCTCCCCTGTCATCTTCAGAGGCCAGAAGCCCAACCCAGTTCCACTGGAAATACAGGAGCAGCTGGACTAAACCCATATACTGAGGAGATTCCTTGGGATTAATCCAAAAGAATGAAGGATAAACTCTTCTCTCTCCCTGAATGAACTCAAAGCCAACACCTAGCTGGAGAAAGTGAGTTTTTTGATAGAGTAAATTTTAAGGGTCACCATTATGTGGATTATTGCCCAACCTGGCTCGCTTTGAGTGACAAGCTTAATTTTCTGGCTTTGTTAGGAAGAAGGATTACATATTAGGAAGAAGAGGTTATGTATTTTGCCTGGTGATGATGTGTCAAAAGCCAAGGGAATGTCAAATTAATACAGAGAATATTCTAACTACACTACTTTTATGAAGAATAGATTAGCAAGGAATTCCTCTTGGCAAATACTACATTTCAATATAGCTCATTATCTATCACTTTTGACTTCTATAAAAACACACAAAATATAAATATAGGTCCCCGCAAACCCCTTTTCCACCTTTAGCTACACTGTGTGTTATTTGTCTACCCCATACTCTATCCAATGAGGCCCTCTTACCTGTGGGACCTTGAAGAGGCTGAAGATGGAGGCCATCTGCCTTGAGGATCTGGGGTTGAGATCTCCGATGACAGAGAGCAGAGGATCCTGCCTGTCACATTTGTAACCAGGAACCATTCGGCCTCTTGTGGAGAGAAGGGAGAGGCTGATTATGGAAATCTCCACCTCAGACTGAAAATTGCTATAGATATGGAAGCCAAGGGTGATGTTGGGGAGGAGAACCAGATCCTTGTTGATCTCTGTGACTGCAAACACCAAGGCCATGAATTGCTGGGAGTTCTTGGGTCCAATTCTACAGTGAGAAAATCATTAGGGAGATTTTAAGGAAAGCTTGTATTGATGGGGTTTATCCTGCTTATTTTTCCAACGTCCTTTGTAGCAGGAAGTTCCAAATTCCATTGTGTTGGTTTCATTGTTAAGGATGTTCCTTGATTAATGGCCTTGATGGAAAGGAGAAAATCCTCTTTATCCATATCACAGATCATTTTATATCCCTCCATCAGCCCTCCCTTCTTCCCAATCACTTCTCTTTCACTATAATTAATTTGTTTCCCTCTTGAAGCAGCTTCTTCAGGTCTGGCAACCATTTCATTATTTCATTATTTCATTATTTCATTATTTCATTATTTATTTATTTATTTAGTCAAACATCTACAACATAGCAGGTACAGGTATAAACATAAACATAAAGAAATGAAGTAAGTACAGATAAGTGGGGACATTTGTGAACAGAAGACTACAGCATACATTTAACGAAGGCCATTATTTAGGAGCAATCCTGATTCCAAAACAAATGGATTTTCTTTACCACAAGTCCACACTGTAAACAGATTGACATCATCTTTGAATTTTGAATCAGAAATTTGTCCAAATTAATATTGAAAGTCAACTTCTTCACTAAGGCAGCAGAATTTCCTCACTTTATTTGGTGCGTTATTAGCTTTCTGATCAAGAGTTCTGGAAAGATGGAGAATTCTCCATAGTCTCCATATTTTATGAGTTTGGTTCTTTATTTGAAAAAAAGCACAAAGATCTGAACTATGCTAGGGCATTGAAAACATCACTAGAACAAGTATTTTTGAAGAGAGTCTCTGAACACAAAGCAAACCAAATAATTATTTACATCTTTCCCCTTTGGGTGAAACTTACATAATAGTCTCCAGAAGTAGAGATGGTTTTACTTTAAAGGATTTGAATTTGAATATATGTGAAGTTCCCAGGGGAAAATTCCCACCAATAATGACATCACCAGGCCTGTAAAACTCTCTCTTAGTCTGTAAAGTGTCTGTCAACACACACCCAGTTTGCATCTTCTTAGCAATAGTTGGAGGCAGGAGCCAGAAGAGCAGCAGCAGGAGGAGGAGAGGCAGCCCAGTCATTCTTCTCACCTTCCCCTCTAGATCAGAAATCAAGAGGTTATATATTTTTTTTTGCAGAAGTTGAATTGCAGGGAGCCCTTGAAATCTCAGCAGAGCTTTAGCACAAGAGAGACAGTCTGTGGCACCTGAATGGCCCCCAAGGTAAATTTATATTAAACGGTGCTTCCTCTTACCTGTGTATGGTCTGTGACCAAAGAGGAAACTAAGGAGAGACAAGTCTCACCAAACCCTGAAGTTGCCTCTTTGCAACACAAGGCAAGATGACATGTTCTGCCCCCACCGGGAGAACTCCAAGTATCTAATTTAAAGCAGGTTTTATGTCAGAAGATCTTCATGGGTAGAAATCCATAGGGGATACATTAGAAAGTACCATTCTTCTGATAATTATAAGGAAAAACAATTTTCCTATGTAGTGAGAAATACACCAGGTAAAGAAAAATGATTTTAGGACTCTTGTTGTTATTCTACAGATCAGATGCAGTTGAGAGTCAAGGTGAAGTTGGGTATTTGAATTATGTGAAACTGAGCATGGAGTTTGGCCTCTTCCATAGTTTGCTTGGATAGTATAACTCTTCATGGGGCATGGTGGCACTTGACAATCAGTTGTGCCCTAGTAAGTCTGGGCAATCATACCAACACTTGGATGGAGTAAGTGGTTTATAAATACCAACATGGCAGGGGATGAAATTAAACACTAACTTCTCCCATAGAACTTAAAAAAGAGAAACTTCCTCACTGTGAGGACAATTAACCAATGGAACATTTTGCCTTCAGACGTTGTGGGTGCTTCATCACTGGAGGTTTTGAAGAAGAGACTGGATATTCATTTGTCTGAAATGTTGTAGGATCTCATGCTTGAGTGGGGGAGGGGGGCTGGACGAGAAGACCTTTAAGGTCCCTTCCACCTCTATTCTGATTTTGATCATCAGCCTTTTTCCCTCTGTTGAATCATTTCTATCTTTCTGCACCTATTTGCAGATCTTATCATTGTTCCCTTCATTTTCCCATCTGTTATAAAGACTGAATTGGTCCAGGCAGTCACTGGGACACAGAGATTGTGCAGCTGTCTGACAAGGGCTTCCTTAAAGCTGTTCGTTCCATTTCTTGCTTTTTGTTCATTCCATTTCCCCATAAATCATAACCATCTTGGTGTTGTGCATATTACTTTTGAAATACTTACCCATAGTGAGAATATGTATACCAAATCTATGAACATTTATTGCAAATCATTTGAGTTCTCAGAGACCACAGTGTCCACTGTATATAAGAGTAAACAGACATTTGCAGGCACAAATAACCAGCCATTAAGCATGTCCTGTATTCTTACCTGTAAGTTCATTAAATAAGCAAGAGACTATCACACAACCATATTTTTCTCACTACTCACAATACATTGCACTTAACTTCACCCTTCCTTCCCCCCTCCCTCCCTCCCTCCTCCCTCCCTTCCTTCCTTTCCCCCTCCCTCCCTCCCTCCTTCCTACTTTCCTTCCTTTCTTCTTTCCTTCGTTCGTTCGTTCCTTCCTTCCTTCCATCCATCCATCCATCCACCTTCCTTCTTCGTAATATTTGGAAGAAATATTAAGAGAGCAGGAGCAGGAAAATATCCATGAATATCAATTTCACATGATCTTATTTATTAATAAAGTATGTTTCTCAATTAACATAATAGAGAATAAAACAATATGGTTCATTTCAATGCTAGAATTAGAAAAAAATCTCTAATAGTCAATTGAAAGAAAATTTCAGTAGGAAATTCAGCAAAGGCATCAGTGGAAGGGAACAAGGTTAAAAACACTGAGAGTGAAACAAACCCAACATATTCTTAAATATATATTTTGATTAAAATTAATAAAATGGGAAACTATCATTTTGGAAACTAATATCCAGATATACAATATCAATGTTTATTATCAAGTTGATCTTTGAGACAACTAGTATTAATGAAAAAAGTGGGTGATTGTTGCAGATTAACAGACATTCTGAGATTCCTCACATCACTTGATTTCCAATTGTTTAAGGGACAAGTCCTCCATCATTTCCTCTTTTTTAAAGAAATGAGATGAATTTGGAAAATGTCCAAAATCAAAATGAAACCTCATAAACCATGCATAAATGAGGGTGGAATGAGGCATTTTAATGGGTTTTTATGTTGTGTTTTTTAATGTTGTAATCCAGCTGGAGTCACCTGTGTGTAAATTGGATGTCAATATAAATGTGTTTCATATTTGTAATCAGAGATAATAATCAGAGATCCTTGTGCCTCATTATATTCTCTCTACAATTCAGATTGGGTTTAAATAGCATAATGAAGCATTTGGGGAAAAAGATACAAGCCAAGAGACCAGACCCAGAGGCCAAGATGGAGAAGATCTCCACGGCCACCATGGACTTCCCTTTGGTGCTCAGGTAGGTGGGGAGGAAGGAGATCCAAACACTGCAAAAGATCAGCATGCTGAAAGTAATGAACTTGGCTTCGTTAAAGCTGTCAGGCAATTTCCTAGCCAAAAAGGCCACCGTGAAACTGATGAGGGCCAGAACACCCAGGTAGGAGAGGACAGTGTAAAACATTAAAGCTGAGCCTTCATTACATTCCAAGATGGCCTCTCCTACTAAAGAGTGGAAGTCAAATTTGGGAAACGGAGGAGAGGTTGCCAGCCAGGTGGCACAAAGAACTGCTTGGACCAGGGGACAGGCTAAGACAATGGAATTAGTCAATGGTTTTCCTAAGAGTTTCCTTGTTTTGTTCCCTGGCTTGGTGGCCATGAAGGCCAGAACCACCATGACAGTTTTTGCCAAGACAGAGGAAACTGCAAGGGAAAAGAGAATGGCAAAGGCAGATTGTCGGAAGAGACAGGTGAGCTTCCCAGGTCGACCAATGAAGAGGAAGGAGCAGAGGAAGCAGAGCAGGAGGGAGACCAGAAGGATGTAGGTGAGATTTCTGTTGTTGGCCTTGACAATTGGTGTGTTGTGATTTTTACGGAAAATCACTAGAACTGCCAATGTGATCACAGAGAGAGAAACAGCGAGAGAAACTAAAATGTATCCCAGGCTGTCTTGATAGGAAAGGAAATGGATCTTCTTGTCAATGCAGTGGTCCTTCTCCTTGTTTGGATATTGGTTTTCTGGGCAGGGGTCACAGTGAGCTGCATCTGAAATCAAAAGTCAGTGTGAATTTCATGGTGATTCAACAAGGAGAAATCATCCATCCATACTGACAATGCTGGGAATGTCAGCTTTGGAAGCCATATTACCCTGGAAACTTCCACGCTGCCACCTTCTAATGTGTAGGAAAGTAGGCGGGGGGGGGTTAGTAGAGGGGTTGCCTGTAGACATAATAGCATTCTTCCTGTCAGTCAAGGTCAGGGCGATCCTGCATCTGGAGAAGGAGTGGTCGGAGTGATGTCTCGAGATGGGACGGCGGTAGATTGGAGCATGTGATTGACTGAGGACTAAGGGGATGGTTTTGGGAGTTTTGATTTACTGAGGGAAAACCCGGACCTTTATTTATTTATTTATTTATTTATTTATTTATTTATTTATTTATTTATTTATTTATTTATTATTTAAATTTGTATACCGCCCTTCTCCCAAAGGAGTCAGGGTGGTGAACAGACAAAATTAAAATACATACAATATAAAATTTAAAATTATTTAAAAGCAGAATTAAATCGAATTGGCTTCCCAAAAATTAAAACCCATTACCCTTAAAATAACCCATTAAAATTTTAAGCCAGCCCAGCTTGCTGAAATAGGAAGGTCTTCAAAGCTCGACGGAAGGTCCGGAGGTCTGGGATTAGTCATATTCCTGGGGGTAGCTCATTCCAGAGGGCGGTTCCCCCCATAGAGAAGGCTCTCTCCCTGGGGGTCGTCAGTCGACATTGCTTGACCGATGGCACCCTAAGGAGGCCCTCTCTGTGGGACCGAGTTGGCTGGTGGGAGGTTATCGGTGGCAGAAGGTGGTCTCGTAAATAACCGGGCCCTAAGCCATGGAGCGCTTTAAAGGTGAGAACCAATACCTTGAAGCGCACCCGGAAGACCACCGGAAGCCAGTGCAGCTCGCGCAGGCAAGGTGTCACATGGGAGCGCCATGTTGCCCCTATAATTACCCGCGTGGCCGCATTCTGGACCAGCTGGAGCTTCCGAGTGCTCCTCAAGGGGAGCCCCATGTAGAGAGCATTGCAGTAGTCCAGGCGAGAGGTGACAAGGGCATGAGTGACCGTGCATAGGGAGTCCCGATCCAGAAAGGGACGCAACTGGCGAACCTGATAAAAAGCCCCCCTGGTCACGGCCATCATATGCTCTTCTAAAGACAGCCGTGCATCCAGGAGGACGCCCAAGTTGCGAGCCCTCTCCGTGGGGGCCAATGACTCGCCCCCAATAGCCAGAGATGGCACCAGCTGGCTATATCGGGATGCTGGCATCCACAGCCACTCGGTCTTGGAAGGGTTGAGTCGAAGCCTATTCCTCCCCATCCAGACCCGCATGGCCTCCAGGCACCGGGACATCACATCAAGGGCATCGTTGGTGTGGTCTGGGGTGGAGATGTACAGCTGAGTATCATCAGTGTACAGATGGCATCGCACCCCAAATCCACAGATGATCTCACCCAGCGGCTTCACATAAATGTTGAACAGAAGGAGTGAGAGGACCGACCCTTGAGGCACCCCACAAACAAGGTGCCTCGAGGTCGACCGCTGCCCCCCAGCCAACACGGACTGGGACCGGTCGGAGAGATAAGAGGAGAACCACCGTAGGACGGTGCCTCCCACTCCCAACCCCTCCAGCCGGCACTGCATGATACCATGGTCGATGGTATCAAAAGCTGCTGAGAGATCTAATAGGGCCAGGACAGAGGAACATCCCCTGTCCCGAGCCCTCCAGAGATCATCAACCAATGCAACCAATGCTGTTTCCATGCTGTACCCAGGCCTGAAGCCGGACTGGAATGGATCCAGATTGACAGCTTCATCCAGGTACTGTGGGAGCTGTCGCGCAACCACACTCTCGACAACCTTCACCACAAAGCGAAGATTGGAGACAGGACGGTAGTTTGCCAAAACAGCCGGATCCAGAGAGGGCTTCTTGAGGAGGGGCCTCACCACCGCCTATTTCAAGGTGGAAGGTAAGACACCCTCACTCAGAGAAGCATTAATAATCCTCTGGAGCCAGCCTCGTTTAACCTCCCGGGTAGCCAGCACCAGCCAGGAGGGACACGGGTCCAATAAACATGTGGTTGCGTTCAATCTCCCCAGCATCCTGTCCACATCCTCGGGAGTCACAGGATCGAACTCCTCCCAGATGACATTCTCAAGACCCGCCTCAGACACATCGCCTGAACCCACTCAGTCAGAGTCCAAGCCGTCCCCAATCTGAGCGATTTTATCGTGCAGATAATACGCAAAATCCTCAGCACGTCCTTGCAAGGGGTCTTCCCGCGCTCCCAGATGGAGAAGGGAGCAGGTCACCCTAAACAAGGCGGCTGGGCGATTATCTGCCGATGCGATAAGAGCGGAGAAGTAGTTTAAGATTCAGGTTTTCCCAGATGTGCCAATTTACCTATTCTAGTAAATAGAACTTTGAAAATGCTTGCCGCAGAGTCTTTTCTTGGAGCTGAGGGGGGAGGGGGTGGGGGTTCTGGAATGCTGACAGGGAAGAGATTAGCCAGAAAAACTGGCTCTCTGGCTCAATGTCTTTGCTTTATGTTTCAAATCAACTCATTCAAACTTTTTTGAGGGAAGGGTTAGCAGACATAGATAGATGTATCTGCTCTGTTTCTGACAGGCCTGTGAATTTCCTGTGATATCAAGTGTTCTGATAGAAGAAGCAGGTTCTTAATAAAAACTGAAGCTTCTAATTAAAGCTAAAGAATCTCACTCCACATTCTTTCACAAAAAGATTGGGGTCTTCTTTTCCTGATGGGATGTAAAAGTAGGAGTAGGAAGCCTTGTAGGGAACCCATGAATTGTGCTCCAAAACCAACTGTCAACCCTGAAGCTGAGCTGACAGAAGCCATTTTTGACAGCTTCAATGTTGTCACACTGGAGCTGAGGGATAGGGAGGCAGGATTTTAGATAGCTGGGATTTTGTAGCCAAAACAAAATACTTCTCAACAGGCAATCAGGTAGCAACATGATTGGACCATGTGACTGGATTGCTTTGAGAAAATGATAAACTTCTACTTTTGTAAACTGTAGGAACAATCAGAGTCAGTTTTCACCAGATCTGTTCCAATATGGTATATCCAATAAAGCTATTCTTTGAGGAATCTACCTGCTTTGGAGTTTTGCTTGATATGGGTGTATTACTTGGAACCCTGTCACCAACCTGTATTAAATTTCTGAGGGGCAAGAAAAGTGGCCTATGGAGTAGTACAATTTAGAGTCATGAATTGAGAGGGTCTGCTGAAAAGTAGGAATATACTGAAGCATGTAAATCCTTCCAAAATTAATATTTTCCACTGGTTTTCTTGATCCTGGAAGAGCTACATTTAAAATGAGTCTACCTGTCTGATTAGAAATGGTTCCTTCTGGACAAGGGGCACATTGGTAGCAGCAAACCGGCTTTCCTTCTGGAACGCTTCTTTTCTCTCCTGCATGGCACCTTTTCATGCCACACCTGGCAAAGGGCACCTTCTAAAAGAGAGAAGAGAGATACTGTAGGTGGCCCCAGCAGTGAATATGCTTCATTTATTCATTTGTACATTGCTCTTTCCATCTTTAGAACGCCTTCAAAGGAAATGGTTTACCAGAAACCAGGATAAGCCAATGCAATCCTGACCCACCAATGGACTCTGGAGATTGGAACTGGGACCTCAAACTGCCAAGGAAGGTTTGTGACATGGAGCTAGAGCTTTTCTAAAAGAAAGAATTGTGAGGATCCAACTGAATGGAAACGGTCCATGGAAATCATTTCTGCCTGCTTTTATGGTGTCCAGGGTTTCAAGCAAAAATTCTTCCCAATCTTACCCCATCTTGAACTTTTCAGAAATCAAATCTCAAATGTGTTCAACTCAAAAGCATATTTTTTCATCCAATTCCTGACTTTTATTGTTTCCCAGTGATGTGCATCCTCTGGAATGAATGAATCTTTTGCTAAATTTACTACGTTTCCTTCCAGCTCACCTTTGTGGCCCAGATGATTTCATCGGAGTTAATGGTCAAATCTTGTCCTTGGGAAGCTGTGGAATCTATTTGCCCAACTTTCATGGGGACAAAAGATTGATTGGGGAGGAAAAGCCAGTTAAGAAGATCATAACAATCAGACACCAATGTACTTTCTGAAAAGGAGATTTCCTCTCCAGCACTGTTGTTGAACTTGATGTTCCTCAGATAGGGAAGAACCTGAAAGAAAAGACAGCTGGATTAATTGGCTGAACACCACACATAGGACATCCTGATTTCTATCATGATATCATGGCCATCAGCCTAGGAGATGGGTCTATATCTGAGAAGCTAAATGATGGAGATCTAAGCAATCAAATCTAAGGTACTCAGATTAGGACCATGTTGAGTTCTTCTGCATATGCAGAGTTTGACAGAAGCTTAACACAACAAACAAAGCAGTACAAGAAATGGCACACTCTCAGGCAACCACTGATGTCCTTCCAGGAACTTCTAGGAAGCTCTTTGCTCTTATGAATAATCGGTTTAGTTTAATTCTCTTTTTCCGCCATCTATCTCTTTTCAACAAAAACCTCTCACTTAATTCAAATGACAGTTTTCAATAATTGCTATCTTAATCTCTTCTGAGATACATTTTACATACAGATATGTAATCAGTAAATCAAGAAATGCATAAAGATAGTTTTCTACCTAGACAACTACCTATCATTTATCTGATCTGTGGATCAAATAAAAAGTCACTGGGATTACCTGCCATGATTGAATATTTGAGATCCTCTTTCCAAGCCTCATCATGGTTGGTTGTGCTCCAGATCCATGCAATGCATGTAATGCTTGTGCCACAGCATAAATGGCATTGTAGATATTGTAACTCTCACCTTCCATGCTTGTTTCAAAAACGTAAGAAGGTAAACTTTGTAAATTCTCCCTTCCTGTACATTTTTTCTCCCCCTTGGGAAAGATCCTGCCTGGAGTGTCCATCATGCAGAGAAACAACCTTTCCCAACATGGAGGAAGAAAGACATCCCCTTGTGGCTTCAAGGGGTCTAAAGACAGGAGGAAATGACTGAATTCTGAGACATCCCCAGTGTGGGGCCTAAAATGCAAAGCCCCATGAAAGGGCTTAACTAATTTTGATACGTCTTGATTCCCCACCACACTAAGTTTCCAATGGGAAGTTAAGATCCAAACTTTCCGAAATGATGTCTTTCTGAAATGTTCATAGAAACTCATTGCCACCTGTACATTTTTAATACTATTGGGGTCTCCAAATAGAACAATCACTTCAGCTTCAGACCAAGTCTCTGAAATATGCAGTATTTCCAATATTGGAGTATTAAGAAAATTTGATTTCAACTTTTCAGTGAAGGCCAGGCAGATCTCCTTCTCCTGGAGCATTGGCATCAGTGTTGAGATGAAACGTTCTCCTCTGTCATCTTCAGGGGCTACCAGCCCAACCCAGTTCCATTGGAAATGCAGGAGCAGCTGGACCAAACCCACATACTGAGCAGATTCACTGGGATTAATCCAGAAGAAAGAAGGATAAACTTTTCTGTCTCCTTGAATGAACTCAAAGCCAACGCCTAGCTGGAGAAAGTGAGATTTTGATTTTAAGGGTCGCCATTATGTGGATTATTGGCTCACTGAGTGACAAACTTAATTTTCTGGCTTTGTTAGGAAGAAGGAATACATATTAGGAAGAAGAGATTATGTATTTTGCCTTGTGATATTGTGTCAAAAGCTAAGGAAATGTCAAATTAATACAGAGAATATTCTAACTACACTACTTTTATGAAGAATAGATTAGGAAGCAATTCCTCTTGACAAATGCCACATTTCAATATATCTCATTATCTAGCACTTTTGGCTTCTATAAAAACATATCTCGACACAAAAATATAAATATAGGTCCCCCCAAACCCCTTTTCCACCTTTAGCTTCACTGTGTGCTTTGTTGTTTGTCTACCCCATACTCTATCCAATGAGGCCCCCTTACCTGTGGGACCTTGAAGATGCTGAAGATGGAGGCCATCTGCCTTGAGGATCTGGGGTTGAGATCTCCGATGACAGAGAGTAGAGGGTGCTGCCTGTCACATTTGTAACCTGGAACTATTTGGCCTCTTGTGGAGAGAAGGGAGAGGCTGATTATGGAAATCTCCTTCTGAATCTGAGAATTGCTATAGATGTGGAAGCCAAGGGTGATGTTGGGGAGGAGAACCAGATCCTTGTTGACCTCTGTGACTGCAAATGTCAAAGCTACGAACTGCTGGTAGTTCTTGGGTACGACTCTAAAGTGAGAAAATCATCAGGGAAATTTTAAGGAAAGCTTGTGTGGAGTAGGTCATGTCATTTTTAAAAACACCCTTTGCAGCAGGAACTCCCAAATTCCTTTGGGTTTTTTTCATTGTTAAGGCTGTTCCTTGATTAATGGCCTTGACAGCAAGGAGAAAATCCTGTTTATCCATATCACAGATTTTTTTTATACTCCTCCATCAGCCCTCCCTTCTTCACTTTGCTCCAATGAGTATAGTTCTTCCCAATTGCTTCTCTTCCACCCTCATTAATTTTCTCCCCTCTTGAAGGAGCTTCTTCAGGTCTGGAAACCACTGTTGAGCAGTAGGTGTGACAGCAAACGTTTACTGAAGGGCCATTTATGAGCAATCCTGATTCCAAAATGGATGGAGTTTTTCCAACTCTTCAGCACTGTAAATGGGTTGACCTCATCTTTGAGTTTTGTATCAGGAGTTTATGTCCAAATTAATTCTGTAAGTCAACGTCTTCACTAGGCCAGCACAGTTTCTAAAGTGTTGTCCTTCCTCACTTTTTTGGGTGGTTTATTAGCTTCCTGATTGAGAGTCCTGGAAAGACTGAGAATTCTTGCCTATTTTATGAGTTTGGTTTTTTATTGAGAAAATCACAAACATCTGAACTACGTTAGGGCATTGCAAACCTCACTAGAACAAATATTTCTGATAAGAGTCCTTGAACAAACCAAATAATTATTTACATGTTTCATTTTTAAGTGAAACTTACAAAATCTCCCCCAGAAATGAAGAGGGTTTTTTTTTAAAGGATTTGAAGTAGAATGAATATACAGTTCCCATGGGAAAATTCCCACCAATAATGACATCACCAGGCCTGTAAAAGTCTCTCGTAGTGTGTAAAGTGTTTGTCAACACACATCCAGTTTGCATCTTCTTAGCAGAAGTTGGAGGCAGGAGCCAGAAGAGCAGCAGCAGGAGGAGGAGAGTCAGCCCAGCCATTCTTCTCACCTTTCCTCCTAGATCAGGAACCAAAAGGGTGTTTTGTGTGTGCAAAGGTTGAATTGCAGGGAGCCCTTGAAATCTCAGCAGAGCTTTAGCAGAAGAGAGATAGTCTGTGCCACCTGGATGGCCCCCAAAGCAAATTTATATTCAACTGTGCTTCCTCTTACCTGTAAATGGTCTGTGATCAAAGAGGTTACTAAAGTCAGACAAGTCTCACCAAACCCTGAAGTTGCCTCTTCACAACACAAGGCAAGGTGACATGTCTTGCCTCCACTGGGAGAACTCCGAGTATATAATTTAAAGCAGGTTTCAACTTGGAAGATTTTTGTGGGTAGAAATCCATAGGGGATACATTAGAGATTGCCGTTCTTCTGATAATTGCATGGAAAAGCAATTTTCTTATTTACTGAGCAATACACCAGATAGAGAAAAATGAGTTTAGATTTCCTATTATTAATCCACAGATCAGATGCACTGGACAATCAAGGTGGAATTGTGTATTTGAGTCATGTGAAACTGAGCATGTGCACACAAGGTGGAGTTTGGCCTCTTCCATAGGTTGTTTGGATAGTATAAGTGTTGATGGGGCATGGTGGCCCTTGACAATCAATTGAATCCTAGTAAGTCTGGGCAATCATACCAACACTTGGATGGAATAAGTGGTTTATAAATACTAACATGGCAGGTGATGTAATTAGACACTAATTCTTCCGATAGACCTTAAGAGAAGAGAAGAGAATTTCTCAAGGTATTAGGTTAAATTAAACTCTATGTGAAGATTTTCCAACAATGAGTTGGAATCAGAAAAGTTTGCCTGCTGTGTTTGTCTTGGGAAGCAGGTCTTCAGAATTGTGAACTGGTGTGGGAAAGACACCATCACCAAATGGCAAACGTCTGGGTTGGCTGAGGTAATAGGAGTGTGCCCATGGTATTATGTAGTTCTCTCCATTCCCTGGAGCTCTTTCCATTCAGTGTTAGTTGGAGGGGAGACACTGAGCCCCAACCTCTGATTTTCAAGGTACCTCAATGAGTCCTTCTCCTTTCAAAGTCAAGTATCACCCTTACCCTGAGGGTATTCAATTATACAACCATTGATTGACCAAGCAATGAGGTCAAGATTTTGCCCTAGTACCCGAAGCCTATTGAATGGGGAGGAGCAGTCTCCATTTTAATCCTAGTAGAATCAAGCAGCTGTGGATGATTGGTCCTCCCAACACTGGGGACACTGGATCTTTGATCTTGCATGACTTGCTTAGGACTGCTGTGCACTCTGGGTGTCTTCCTGGGCTCTCAGCTCCTCCTCCAAAAGCAGATGTTAGTGATGGTAGTTTTTTTGTAAAGCTTCGATTTGTTCAAAAGGATGATATTGAGCTGTGGAGAGTCTGAATGCCACAAAATCAACAAAGAAAATGAAGGCAAGAAGAAAGGTTGGAAGCAGAAAGTCTCTATTATTGGGATCAGACCAGGAACGGAACTGGATCAAGCATAAATTCATCCGTGAGAGAGATGTTGTTCCTGCATCTCTCAAGGAGGTTGTGGCTATCCCCCTCCTCAAGTAAGTGATCCCATCGTACTGGCCAATGTCAACCCTGAAGCTGATCTGGCTGAAGCCATCTTGAGGGTTCAGTCAGAGGTGGGCTGCACATATGTTAACAACCGGTTCGCCAGAAATGTTCACCTTCCTTGCTTGTGCGCGGCTTCAAACTCCCTGGAAGTCTTTTTAGGCAGCCGCAGTGAGTACAGCAGGCGAGGCGTGGAACTCAGCTGGGCTGTGTGGGTGGGGCCAGTGAGCCAGAGTGTTAGCAATATAGGACAGAATAGCGCTAGGGCCGGTGGGTGGGCCCAGCCGGTGGTCAGAACTACCAGTTCCCCTGAACTGGTCTGACCAGGCAACAGCCCACCTCTGGGTTCAGTGCTGCCACACTGGAGCAAAGGACTTTTACTTTTAATTCGGTGAAGACCAAAAGAGTTAGATTTTATGTACCAATATGATCTTTCCAATAAAGCTATTCTTATTTTGGATTCCACCTGCCTTTAAGTTTTTGCTTGCAATGGATCTATTATTTGGAATCCCCACAGCCAAGTTTCATCCAGTATGCAATATGCCTTCTTTTTTTTAAATTTATTAATCGATTTGTTGTATTCCACTGAGTGTCCCTGTTATCTGGGAGCATCGTCAATACTACAAATAAGAATTTCAAAAAGTGTCATTTGGTCCTTGGAACATTTATGAATGGTAGTGCTGGGAACACTTCTCAGATTTACACTTCTACTCACACCTTCCCCCCTCTCTACACCCCTTCCCCAATTTAAGGAAGGAGGTGCTTTTACTTTTGAGTGGCAGTTCTGACATCCCAGCATCAAACTGCCCCACAGGATCTTACACCTACTTGCAGACAGCCATTGTTTGAATAAATGTACACACCACTAACTAATAAAAAAATAGCTATTCTTTTGGGAGACTCCCTTTAACTCCCTCCAACCAAGACTTTATCCATCTCCTGCTAACATGTTCATTTTTTCATCAAGTTCATTCCTCACAACCGAGAACCCTCTATGTTTCTAAATTCATTTCCATGCCTTTTAAGCAGGCGTAAAATCCAGCAGGTTCTGACAGGTTCTGGAGAACCGATAGCGGAAATTTTGAGCAGTTTGGAGAACCGGCAAATACCATCTCTGGCTGGCCCTAGAATGGGGTGGGAATGGAGGTTTTGCAATATCCTTCCCCCAGGAGTGGGGAGAGAATGGAGATTTTGCAGTATCCTCCACCTGCCACGTCCACCAAGACACACCCAAAGAACCGGTAATAAAAAAAATTGGATTTCACCACTGTTTTTAAGTCCTCCAATTTCCCCATCTTGATTGTATGCTGTAACACACACACACACACACACACACACACACACACACACACACACACACTTCCTAAAGACTGAATTGTTCCAGGCAGTCACTGGAACAAAGTGAAAAGTGTTCTTGTTAACAGTTCATATCAATTTCTCTGTCAAACACAGCTATCTTGGTTTTTGATATATAATTTTTCAAATGCATACACATAGCAAGGATGTATTTCTATCTATGGAACGATTTTTGGAAATGATTCGAGTCCTTAGATGACATCTGAATATATTAGTACAAGACATTTGTCTTCTCAAATAACCACTTTTTAAAGTATTTCCTGACCTCTTATCTCTAATTTCTTTTAAAAAATCAGAGAGTATCATAAAACAAGGTCTTCCTCCCTACTCAGTAATCAATTATTTAATTATTTGTTCAAGAAAGAACAAGCCATGATGTATTCATCTATCTATCTATCTATCTATCTATCTATCTATCTATCTATCTATCTATCTATCTATCTATCCATCCATCCATCCATCCATCCATCCATCCATCCATCCATCCATCCTGCCTTCCATCCTTCCTTCCATCTTCATAACAGTCACAAAGAATAAATAAGGTATGAAAAGCTGCGGCCAGAAAATAATCACATGATCTTATTGATGAAAAATGTAGCTTTCTCATTTAAGTTAATAGAAATTAAAACAGTATGGTTCATATAAACTCTATACCTTTAAAAAAAACTAATGGCCAATTGAATGAAAAAGTTAGCAGGAAAAGGCAAACCCTTGCTAATCTATTGAAAAAAATTCTTAAAAACACTAATAGTGAACACAACACATTTTTATAGCCAATCAGATTAAAAAAAGAGAACAGGCATGTTGGAAAGTAATAACAACATCTTTACCTTATTATCATTTATTTCCAAGTTGATCATGGGGCCTCCCTGGGAAGAACTGGCATTAACGAAAAATAAAAGGATGGGTGTTTGTTGCTAACTATTAGAAAGTTGGTGATTAGCACATCACTTGATTTCCAATTATTTAAGGAAAAAGCACCTCTCTCATTTCATCATTTATTTTAAAAATCAAAAACTAAAATGTCAAAATTAAACATGCATCCCCATATACATCAGGGATTTTTATGTTGTATTTTTTCATGTAAACCAGCCAGAGACTCCTGTGTATAAATTGGGTAGCAATATAAATACGTTCCATATTTATAATTAGATCTTATAATCAGAGATTCTTGTGCCTCATTATATTCTCTCTGCAATTGAGATTGGCCTTAAATAGGATAATGTAGCATTTGGGGAAAAAGATACAAGCCAAGAGACCAGCCCCAGAGGCCAAGATGGAGAAGATCTCCACGGCCACCATGGACTTCCCTTTGGTGCTCAGGTAGGTGGGGAGGAAGCTGATCCAAACACTGCAAAAGACCAGCATGCTGAAAGTAATGAACTTGGCTTCATTAAAGCTGTCAGGCAATTTCCTAGCCAAAAAGGCCACCGTGAAACTGATGAGGGCCAGAACACCCAGGTAGGAGAGGACAGTGTAAAACATGAAAGCTGAGCCTTCATTACATTCCAAGATGGCCTCTCCTACTAAAGAGTGGAAGTCAAAGTTGGGAAATGGAGGAGAGGTTCCCAGCCAGGTGGCACAAAGAAGTGCTTGGACCAGGGGACAGGCTAAGACAATGGAGTTGGTCAGAGGTTTTCCTAAGAGTTTCCTTGTCTTGTTCCCTGGCTTGGTGGCCATGAAGGCCAGAACCACCATGACAGTTTTTGCCAAAATGGACGAAACAGCCAGGGAAAAGAGAATGGCAAAGGCAGTTTGTCGGAAGAGACAGGTGAGCTTCCCAGGTCGACCAATGAAAAGGAAGGAGCAGAAGAAGCAGAGCAGGAGGGAGACCAGGAGGACATAGGTGAGATCCCTGTTGTTGGCCTTGACAATTGGTGTGTTGTGATTTTTACGGAAAATCACCAGAACTGCCAATGTGATCACAGAGAGAGAAAGAGCGAGAGAAACTAAAATGTATCCCAGGCTGTCTTGATAGGAAAGGAAATGGATCTTCTTGGCAATGCAGTTGTCCTTGTCCTTGTTGGGATATTTGTTTTCTGGGCAGGGGTCACAGTGAGCTGCATCTGAAATCGAAAGTCAGTGTGAATTTCTTGGTGAATCAACAAGGGTGAATCATCCATCCATACTGACAAGGTGTCAAGTTTCTGAAAGATGCCCTAATTAATTCATGAGCCATGATCCAAACTTCAAAAGAAATATAGTGATTGCCACAATGCTTGGAATAGCCAGAAAAATGGATCTCTTCTCTGGCTCAACATCTCTTCTTTATACTTCAAATCCACTCATTCAAACTTTTTTTATTTACAGGAAAGGTTTAGCAGATATAGGTAGACAGATCTGCTCTGTCTCTGACAGGTCTACAAATCACCTGGGACATCGAATGTTCTGATAGAAGAAGCAGGTCCTTGATAAAAATTAAAGCTTGAATCTCACTCTCCATTCTTTCACAAAAAGATTGGTGTCTGGTTTTCCTGATGGGATGTAAAAGTAGGAGTGGAAAGCCTAGTAGGGAACCCATGAATTGTGCTCCAAAATCAACTGAAGCTGACCTAACCAAAGCCATCTTGACAGATTCAATGTTTCACACTGGAGCTGAGGGATAGGGAGGCAGGATTTTAGATAGCTGGGATTTTGATAGCCAAAACAAAATACTTTCTCTTGGGAACCAAGGACATTCTCACAGAATGTATTCAGAGGAAGGTGGAGTGAAGTCACCAGGCAACTAGACAGCACTGTGATTGTTTTGAGAAAGTGACAAACTTTTACTTTTAATTAGGTGAAAACCATGGGAAACTTCAGTGTCGGTTTTCACCAGATCTGTTCCAATATGATATATCCAATGAAGCTATTATTTGAGGAATCTACCTGCTTGGAGTTTTGCTTGATATGTGTGAATTACTTGGAACCCTGACACCCACCTGTATTAAATTTAAATTAACTTTAGATTCATGAATTGAGAGGGTCTGCTGAAAAGAAATATGAATATATTGAAGTATATAAATCCTACCAAGCTGATGCCAAAATTAACACTTTTCCATTGAATGGTTTCCTTGATCCTGGAAGATCTACATTTAAATGTGCTACCTGTCTGATTAGAAATGGTTCCTTCTGGACAAGGGTCACATTGGTAGCAGCAAACTGGCTTTCCTTCTGGAACGCTTCTTTTCTCTCCTGCATGGCACCTTTTCATGCCACACCTGGCAAAGGGCACCTTCTAAAAAAGAGAAGAGAGATATTGCAGGTGGCTCAGCAAAGATTATTCTTCATTTATTCATTTGTACATTGCTCTTTCCATCTTTACAACATCTTCAAAAGAAATGGTTTAACAGTAACCAGGATAAACTCCAGAGGGAGTCAGGACAATGCAATCCTGACCCACTAATGGATGCTGGAGACTGGAACTGGGACCTCAAAATGTAAAGGAAGGCTTGTGACATGGAGCTACAGCTTTTCTAAAAGAAAGAATTATAAGTCAAGTCTCAAATGTGTTCAACTCAAAAGCATATTTTTCCATCAAATCCCTGAATTTAACGGGTTTCCCCGTGAAAGGGTGTTTTGCATCTCCTGGAGTGAATGAATCCTTTGCTGAAATTACAACTTTTTCTTCCAGCTCACCTTTGTGACCCAGATGATTTCATCAGAGTTAATGGTGAAATCTTGTCCTTGGGAAGCTGTGGAATCTATTTGCCCAACTTTCATGGGGACAAAAGATTGATTGGGGAGGAAAAGCCAGTTGAGAAGATCATAACGAGTAAACACCAATCCCCTTTCTGAGAAGGAGACTTCCTCTCCAGCACTGTTGTTGTTTACATTTTACATAAAAAATTAGATAAATTTTGTAATGGGGATAAAAAACCAAGACTGATTAAGAAAATGTGGTATCAGAACCAAAAACAAGGTGGTTTAGGAATTCCAAAATTATTAAACTATTATAGAGCATTTAATATAAAAACAGTAGTAAAAATTTTAAAAGGAGATGTTAAACTTTGGGGTAATTTGGAAATGAAGGAAATAAAGAAGTTCGGTTACAAATGGTTTTTGGAAAATTTTAAAGGTAAGGTTAAAATTTGCAATTATTGGTTAAATAGTTTGACTAAAAATTGGGACAGAGTAGCAAAAAAATTAATACCAGACACATTGTATTTAGGTAAACTGAAAGAGAATTGCCCAATGAAATTAAATAGTAACAGAGAGAGGATTATAATAGAAGAGAAAGTGGAAACAATTAGTGAATGGTTGAAATTTATAGAAAATGAAACGAGGAAAGAGGAAATTTATGGAAAATTAAACATTAATTGGTTTGAAAGAATTCAAATAAATAAATGGAATAGGAAATACAAAGAAAGGAACGATGAGAGCAGAAAGGAAACGGAATTTGAAAATTTGACATCTCGAATAATAAAAGATGAAATTGGGCCAAAGGGATTAGTTAGTAAAATTTATAAAATTATTAACTCTGATAATAATTCACAAAGGGTAATGAAAGAGAATTGGGTAAAAGAACTGGGTATTGAAATTTCTGATCAAAATTGGAATATGAATTGGGTTAGCAGAATAATGAGGACATTATCAATAAGGATTAAAGAACATAATTATAAAGTTATTTGGAAGTGGTATTTGACCCCAATAAGACTTTTTCAAATGGATAATAAAGTGGATAAAATGTGTTGGAGATGTAAAGTGGAACTCGGGACATATGCTCATATGTGGTGTAAATGTAATAGGTTGAACTTTTTTGGTCTAGGATAGAAAATGAAATATTTGAAATAATTAAGAAGAGGGTCAAATTGAAATTGGAAACCATATTATTATTAATATTGAATGAAACAACATTAACAACTGGAGAAAGAGAACTGGTGAGGATTTTGGTTATAATGGGGAGAATTATAATTGCTAGATATTGGAAATTAAATGTTGACTTAAAATTAGAAGAATGGTACAATGAAACATGGAAATTTGCATTAAATGATAAATTGACTTGTGATATTAAAATTAGAAGTGGTATATATAAAGAAAATGTTTTTTGGAACACTTGGCAACTATTTGTGGACTTTGCACTTGGGAGATTGGATGAATCGGCACCAGTACCTTATCAAAGAGATTTCTGGAAGAATTGAAGACTTCAAGTTCCTAAAACTTCCTTTCCGTTTGTATAGCACGTTGGGGAAAATTTTTTTTTTCTTTCCTTACTATTGATTTTTTGTATTGATTTTTTTTTCTTTTTTGTTATTCCTTAACAATAAAAATATAATAAAAAATTAAAAAAAATACATTTTACACGCAGATCAAGAAATGCATAGAAGTAGTTTTCTACCTAGACAACTACCTATCATTTATCTGCTCTGTGGATCAAATAAAAAGTCACTGGGGTTACCTGCCATGATTGAATATTTGAGATCCTCTTTCCAAGCCTCATCATGGTTGGTTGTGCTCCAGATCCATGCATTGCATGTAATGCGTGTGCCACAGCATAAATGGCACTGTAGATGTTGTAACTTTCTCCTTCCATGCTTGTTTCAAAAATGTAAGAAGGTAAATGGATGGAGTAAGTGGTTTATAAATACCAACATGGCAGGGGATGAAATTAGACACTAACTTCTCCCATAGAACTTAAAAAAGAGAAACTTCCTCACAGTGAGGACAATTAACCAATGGAAAAGCTTTTCTTCAGACGTTGTGGGTGCTTCATCTCTGGAGGTTTTTAAGAAGAGACTGGAGAGTCACTTCTCTGACATGATATAGGAAATCCTGCTTGGGGGGGGGAGTGGACTAGAAGACCTTTAAGGTCCCTTCCACCTCTATTCTGATTTTGATCATCAGTCTTTTTCCCTCTGTTGAATCATTTCTATGTTTCTACCCCTATTTGCAGACCTTATCATTATTCCCTTCATTTTCCCATCTGTTATAAAGACTGAATTGGTCCAGGCAGTCACTGGGACACAGAGATTGTGCAGCTGTCTGTCAAGGGCTTCTTTAAAGCTGTTCATTCCATTTTTTTTTTGCTTCTTGTTCATTCCATTTCCCCATAAATCATAACCATCTTGGTGTTGTGTACTTTACCTTCCAAATACTTACCCATAGTGAGGATGTATATCAAATCTATGAACATTTATTGCAAATCATTTGAGTTCTCAGAGACCATACTGTCCACTGTATATAAGAGTAAACAGACATTTGCAGGCCCAAATAACCAACCATTAAGCATGTCCTGTATCCTTACCTGTAAGTTCATTAAATAAGCAAGAGAATATCACACAACCATATCTTTCTTACTACTCACAATGCATTGCCTTTAACTTCACCCTTCCTTCCCTCCCTCCCTCCCTCCTTCCTTCTTTCCTTCCTTCCTTCCTTCCTTCCTTCCTTCCTTCCTTCCTTCCTTCCTTCCTTCCTTCCTTCCTTCCTTCCTTCTTATCATCCATCCATCCATCCACCTTCCTTCTTTGTAATATTTGGAAAAAATATTAAGAAGAGAGCAGGAGTAGGAAAATATCCATCAATATCAATTTCACATGAGCTTATTTATTAATAAAGTATGTTTCTCAATTGACATAATAGAGGATAAAACAATATGGTTCACAATAAGTGCTTGAATTAAAGAAAAAAACCTCTAATAGTCAACTGAAAGGAAAAATTTCAGTAGGAAATTCAGCAAAGCCTCAGGCATCAGTGGAAGGGAACAATCTTAAAAACACTTGGAGTAAAAGAAACCCAACATATTATTAAATATGCTTTTGATTAAATGGGAAACTATCATTTTGGAAATTAATATCTAAATACAGAATATCAATATTTATTATAATGTTGATCTTTGGGACAACTAGCATTAATGAAAAAAAGTGGGTGAATGTTGCAGATTAACAGACAATCTGAGATTACTCACATCACTTGATTTCCAAGTGTTTAAGGGACAAGCCCGCCTCTGATTTCCTCTTTTTGAAGAAATGAGATCAAATTGAAAAATAACCAAGATCAAAATGAAACCTCCCTATCCCTGCATAAGTGATTGTGGAAATGAGGCATGGGTTTTTATCTTGTTGTTTTTAATGTTGTAATCCAGCTGGAGTCACCTGTGTGTAGGTTGGGTATCAATATAAATATTTCATATTTATAATCAGAGATTATAATCAGAAATTCTTGTGCCTCATTATATTCTCTCTACAATTGAGATTGGGTTTAAATAGGATAATGAAGCATTTGGGGAAAAAGATACAAGTCAAGAGACCAGACCCAGAGGCCAAGATGGAGAAGATCTCCACGGCCACCATGGACTTCCCTTTGGTGCTCAGGTAGGTGGGGAGGAAGCTGATCCAAACACTGCAAAAGACCAGCATGCTGAAAGTAATGAACTTGGCTTCGTTAAAACTATCAGGCAATTTCCTAGCCAGAAATGCCACTGTGAAACTGATGAGGGCCAGAACACACAGGTACGAGAGGACAGTGTAAAACATTAAACCTGAGCCTTCATTACATTCCAAGATAGCCTCTCCTACTAAAGAGTGGAAGTCAAAGTTGGGAAATGGAGGAGAGGTTGCTAGCCAGGTGGCACAAAGAAGTGCTTGGACCATGGGACAGGCTAAGACAATGGAGTTCGTCAGAGGTTTTCCTAAGAGTTTCCTTGTCTTGTTTCCTGGCTTGGTGGCCATGAAGGCCAGAACCACCATGACAGTTTTTGCCAAGACGGAGGAAACCGCAAGGGAAAAGAGAATGGCAAAGGCAGTTTGTCGGAAGAGACAGGTGAGCTTCCCGGGCCGACCAATAAAGAGGAAGGAGCAGAGGAAGCAGAGCAGGAGGGAGACCAGGAGGACGTAGGTGAGATCTCTGTTGTTGGCCTTGACAATTGGTGTGTTGTGATTTTTACGGAAAATCACCAGAACTGCAGATGTGGCTACAGAGAGGAAAAGAGCGAGAGATGCTAAAGAGTATCCCATGCTGTCTTGATAGGAAAGGAAATGGATCTTCTTGTCAATGCAGTTGTCCTTCTCCTTGTTTGGATATTGGTTTTCTGGGCAGGGGTCACAGCGAGCTGCATCTGAAAACAAGAGTCAGTGTGAATTTCATGGAGAATCAACAAGGGCAAATCATCCATCCATACTGACAATGCTGGGAATGTCAGCTTTGGAAGCCATATTACCCCGGAAGCTTCCATGCTGCCACCTTCTCATGTGTGGGAAAGTGGGTGGGTGGGGTGTTAGTAGAGGGGTTGCCTGTAGACATAATAGCATTCTTCCTGTCAGTCAAGGTCAGGGCAATCCTGCATCTGGAGAAGGAGTGGTTGGAGTGATGTCTCGAGATGGGACGGCGGTTGATTGGAGCATGTGATTGACTGAGGACTAAGGGGGTGGTTTGGGGAGTTTTGATTTACTGAGGGAAAACCCGGACCTTTTAGATTCAGGTTTTCCCAGATGTGCCAGTTTACCTATTCTAGTAAATAGAACTTTGAAAATGCTTGCCTCAGAGTATTTACTTGGAGCTGAGGGGTGGGGTGGGTTGGGGGTTCTGGAATGCTGACAGGGAATAGATTAGCCAGAAAAATGGATCTGTTTTCTGCTTTATACTTCAAATCCGCCCATTCAAACTTTTTTGCAGGGAAGGGTTAGCGGACAAAGATAGATATATTTCCTCTGTCTCTGACATGTCTATGAATTTAGTTTAGTTTACTATTGTCATTGAACCTTGTGCAATGAAATTAAATGCCATCTTCAGTGTCCATTATACATAAAAAAAAATCATCCATCCATATTGACAATTCTGGGAATAGGTTAGCTAGAAAAAGAGATCTGTTCTCTGGCTCACTGTCTTGGCTTTTTACTTCGTACTTCAAATCCACTCATTCAAACTTTTTTTTGCAGGAAAGGTAGATAGATCTTCTCTATCTCTGACAGGTCTATGAATTTCCTGGGAGACTGCGTGTTGTGATAGAAGAAGAAGGTCCTTAGTAAAAATTAAAGCTTGAATCTCACACCCCATTCATTCACAAAAAGATTGGTGTCCAGTTTTCCTGATGGGATGTAAAAGTAGGAGTAGAAAGCCTAGTAGGGAACCCATGAATTGTACACGAAGACCAACTGTCAACCCTGAAGCTCTACTGACCAAAGCCATTTTTTAACTGCTTCAATGTTGCCATACTGGAGCTGAGTAATAGGGAAGCAGGATTTTATATAGCTGGGATTTTAATAGCCAAAACAAAATATTTTCTCTTGAAAACCAAGGACATTCTCACACCTGGTCATAGGAAGGTGGAGTGATGTCGACAGGCAATCAGACAGCACTGTGATTGGAATATGTGACTGATTGTTTTGAGAAAGTGACAAACTTTTACTTTTAATTAGGTGTAAACTATGGGAACCTTCAGAGTCAGTTTTCACCAGATCTGTGCCAATATGATATATCCAATAAAGCTATTCTTTGAGGAATCTACTTGTCTTGGAGTTTTGCTTTATATGGGTGTATTACTTGGAACCATGACACCAACCTGTATTAAATTTATGAGGCCTGTGGGGTAGTACAGTTTAGAGTCATGAATTGAGAAGGTCTGCTGAAAAGTACGAATATATTGAAGCATGTAAATCCTGCCAAAATTAATATTTTCCACTGGTTCCTTGATCCTGGAAGATCTACATTTAAAGTGTGTCTACCTGTCTCATTAGAAATGGTCCCTTCTGGACAAGGGGCACATTGGTAGCAGCACACCTGCTTGCCCTCTGGAACGCTTCTTTTCTCTCCTGCATGGCACCTCTTCATGACACACCTGGCAAAGGGCACCTTCTAAAAAAGAGAAGAGAGATTCTGTAGGTGGCCTCAGCAAAGAATATTCTTCAGTTATTCATTTGTACATTGCTCTTTCCATTTTTAGAATGTCTTCAAAAGAAATGGTTTACCAGAAACCATTACAAGCTCCAGAGGGAGTCAGGCCAATGCAATCTGACCCATCAAAGGATGGTGGAGATTGGAACTGGGACCTCAAAATGCAAATGAAGGCTTGTGACATGGAGCTAAACTCTTTCTAAAAGAGAATTGTGAGGATTCAACTGAATGGAAATGATCCATGGAAATCATTCTTGCCTACTGTAATGGGTTTCGAGCAGGACTTCTTCACAATCTTACCCCATCTTGGACTTTTCAGAAGTCAAATCTCAAATATGTTCAACTCAAAAGCATGTTTTTTCATCAAATTCCAAAATTTAATGGGTTTCCCAGTGAAAAGAGTGTTATGCATCCCCTGGAGTGAATGACTACTTTCCTGAATTTATAATGTTTCCTTCTAGCTCACCTTTGTGACCCAGATGATTTCATCGGAGTTAACGGTGAAATCTTGTCCTGGGGAAGCCGTGGAATCCATTTGCCCAACTTTCATGGGGACAAAAGATTGATTGGGGAGGAAAAGCCAGTTGAGGAGATCATAACGAGTAGACACCAATCCACTTTCTGAGAAGGAGACTTCCTCTCCAGCACTGTTGTTGAACTTGCTGTTCCTCAGATAGGGAAGAATCTGGAAAAAAAAGACACCTGGACTAATTGGCTGAACTCCACACATAGAACATCCTGGTTTCTATCATAATCAGCCTAGGAGATGGGTCTATATCTGAGAAGCTCAATAAGTTCCCTGGATGGAGATCTAAGCAATCAGAAGTAATATCAAATATTCAATTTCATCCCCACATTATCATGAATTTGTATGATGGCTTCGTCAATTCAAGTCTTACAATTGACATTTTTAATTTTATTTGAATGCATGAGAAATGCATTTTAGGAATGATTAAATAATTAAATTGCAGATGTTTCTTGACTAAACTAGGTAACATTGATAGTGATATCACTCCCTTCTAGTGCTGATGATGCTACCTAGTTGGGTCATGACATGTCTGCAAGAAAAGAGCACCCAGATCCTTCATTTCAACCCTAAAATAGAATTTTTTCCTTTATTAGTAAATACTCTCTATCATAACTTTGCAAGCTAGGCTTTCTCAAGCTGATAGTCAAAGAGAATAGAAGAAGTAGATCTGACCAAGTGGGGGCCAGGTAGAAGCTTTATTCTGCCCTGGTTTGTCACTTCACTGTCTAGAGAGGAATAATTTAGCCTTTGATGTTGAAAAGTCTGATGAATTCTAGATCAGGAACTCAGTAGGACCAAGTGGAGTTCTTCTGAATATGCTGAAGTTGACAGAGACTTAAGACAACAAACAAGGCAGTACAAGATACGGCATATTAAAAAAAATGGAGTGGACTGAGAAATAATTCTAAGCCACAATAACCAACATTAATACGAACTGAGTGTCTTTTTATAGATGGGATTCAGGCTACAGAAAACAAGGAGGCCCTACAATGCTGACTAGCTTTGAACAATTGGTTTGGTTTAATTCTCTTTTTCCACTATCTATCGGTTTTCAACAAAAACCTCTTACCGGTACTTGATTCAAGTGAGAGTTTTCAATAATTGGTATCTAGATACATTTTACATACAGGTATTTAACCAGTAAATTAAGAAATGCATAGAAGTAGTTTTCTGCCTAGACAACTACCTATCATTTATCTGATCTGTGGACTAGATAAAAAGCCACTGGGATTACCTGCCATGATTGAATAGTTGAGATCCTCTTTCCAAGCCTCATCATGGTTGGTTGTGCTCCAGATCCATGCATGGCATGTAATGCGTGTGCCACAGCATAAATCGCATTGTAGATGTTGTAACTTTCACCTTCCATGCTTGTTTCAAAAATGTAAGAAGGTAAACTTTGTAAATTTTCCCTTCCTGTACATTGTTTCTTCCCCTTTGGAAAGATCCTGCCTGGTTTGTGGATCCTGCAGGGAAACAACCTTTCCCAACATAGAGGGAGAAAGATGTCTCCTTGTGGCTTCAAGGGGTCTAAAGACAGGAGGAAATGACTGAATTCTGAGACATCCCCAGTGTGGGGCCTAAAATGCAAAGCCCCATGGAAGGGCTTTACTAGTTTTGATACGTCTTGATTCCTCAGCACACTAAGTTTCCAATGGGAAGTTAAGATCCAAACTTTCAGAAACGATGTCTTTCTCAAATGTTCATAGATACCCATTGCCACCTGTACATTTGTAATGCTATTGGAGTCTCCAAATAGAACAATCACTTCAGCTTTAGACCAAGTCTCCGAAATATGCAGTATTTTCAATTTTGGAGTATAAAGAAAATTTGATTTCAACTTTTCAGTGAAGGCCAGGCAGATCTCCTTCTCCTGGAGCATTGGCGTCAGAGTTGAGATGAAACGTTCTCCTCTGTCATTCTCAGGGGCTACCAGCCCAACCCAGTTCCATTGGAAATACAGGAGCAGCTGCACTAAACCCACATACTGAGCAAATTCACTGGGATTAATCCAGAAGAAGGAAGGATAAACTCTTCTCTCTCCCTGAATGAACTCAAAGCCAACACCTAGCTGGAGAAAGTGAGTTTTTTGATAGAGTAAATTTTAAGGGTCACCATTATGTGGATTATTGCCCAACCTGGCTCGCTTTGAGTGACAAGCTTAATTTTCTGGCTTTGTTAGGAAGAAGGATTACATATTAGGAAGAAGAGGTTATGTATTTTGCCTGGTGATGATGTGTCAAAAGCCAAGGGAATGTCAAATTAATACAGAGAATATTCTAACTACACTACTTTTATGAAGAATAGATTAGCAAGGAATTCCTCTTGGCAAATACTACATTTCAATATAGCTCATTATCTATCACTTTTGACTTCTATAAAAACACACAAAATATAAATATAGGTCCCCGCAAACCCCTTTTCCACCTTTAGCTACACTGTGTGTTATTTGTCTACCCCATACTCTATCCAATGAGGCCCTCTTACCTGTGGGACCTTGAAGAGGCTGAAGATGGAGGCCATCTGCCTTGAGGATCTGGGGTTGAGATCTCCGATGACAGAGAGCAGAGGATCCTGCCTGTCACATTTGTAACCAGGAACCATTCGGCCTCTTGTGGAGAGAAGGGAGAGGCTGATTATGGAAATCTCCACCTCAGACTGAAAATTGCTATAGATATGGAAGGCAAGGGTGATGTTGGGGAGGAGAACCAGATCCTTGTTGATCTCTGTGACTGCAAACACCAAGGCCATGAATTGCTGGTAGTTCTTGGGTCCAATTCTACAGTGAGAAAATCATTAGGGAGATTTTAAGGAAAGCTTGTATTGATGGAGTTTATCCTACTTATTTTTCCAACGTCCTTTGTAGCAGGAAGTTCCAAATTCCATTGTGTTGGTTTCATTGTTAAGGATGTTCCTTGATTAATGGCCTTGATGGAAAGGAGAAAATCCTCTTTATCCATATCACAGATCATTTTATATCCCTCCATCAGCCCTCCCTTCTTCACTTTGTTTCAATGATTGTAGTCCTTCCCAATCGCTTCTCTTTCACTATAATTAATTTGTTTCCCTCTTGAAGCAGCTTCTTCAGGTCTGGAAACTATTTCGTTATTTATTTATTTATTTATTTATTTTGTCAAACATCTACAACATAGCAGGTACAGGTATAAACATAAACATAAAGAAACGAAGTAAGTACAGATAAGTGGGGACATTGTTGAGCACAAGACTACAGCATACATTTACCGAAGGCCATTATTTAGGAGCAATCCTGATTCCAAAACAAATGGATTTTCTTTACCACAAGTCCACACTGTAAACAGATTGACACCATCTTTGAATTTTGAATCAGAAATTTGTCCAAATTAATATTGAAAGTCAACTTCTTCACTAAGGCAGCAGAATTTCCTCACTTTATTTGGTGCGTTATTAGCTTTCTGATCAAGAGTTCTGGAAAGATGGAGAATTCTCCATAGTCTCCATATTTTATGAGTTTGGTTCTTTATTTGAAAAAAAGCACAAAGATCTGAACTATGCTAGGGCATTGAAAACATCACTAGAACAAGTATTTTGGAAGAGAGTCTCTGAACACAAAGCAAACCAAATAATTATTTACATCTTTCCCCTTTGGGTGAAACTTACATAATAGTCTCCAGAAGTAGAGATGGTTTTACTTTAAAGGATTTGAATTTGAATATATGTGAAGTTCCCAGGGGAAAATTCCCACCAATAATGACATCACCAGGCCTGTAAAACTCTCTCTTAGTCTGTAAAGTGTCTGTCAACACACACCCAGTTTGCATCTTCTTAGCAATGGTTGGAGGCAGGAGCCAGAAGAGCAGCAGCAACAGGAGAGGCAGCCCAGTCATTCTTCTCACCTTCCCCTCTAAATCAGAAATCAAGAGGTTTTTTTTTTTTTTTTTTGCAGAAGTTGAATTGCAGGGAGCCCTTGAAATCTCAGCAGAGCTTTAGCAGAAGAGAGACAGTCTGTGGCACCTGAATGGCCTCCAAGGTAAATTTATATTAAACGGTGCTTCCTGTTACCTGTGTATGGTCTGTGACCAAAGAGGAAACTAAGGCCATACAAGTCTCACCAAACCCTGAAGCTGCCTCTTTGCAACACAAGGCAAGATGACATGTTCTGCCCCCACCGGGAGAACTCCAAGTATCTAATTTAAAGCAGGTTTTATGTCAGAAGATCTTCATGGGTAGAAATCCATAGGGGATACATTAGAAATTACCATTCTCCTGATAATTACAAGGAAAAACAATTTTCCTATGCACTGAGCAATACACCAGGTAAAGAAAAATGAATTTGGGACTCTTGTTGTTATTCTACAGATCAGATGCCGTTGAGAGTCAAGGTGAAGTTGGGTATTTGAATTATGTGAAACTGAGCAAGGAGTTTGGCCTCTTCCATAGTTTGTTTGACTAGTATAAGTCTTCATGAGGAATGGTGGCCCTTGACAATCAGTTGTGCCCTAGTAAATCTGGGCAATCATACCAACACTTGGATGGACTAAGTGGTTTATAAATACCAACATGGCAGAGGATGAAATTAGACACTAACTTCTCCCATAGAACTTAAAAAAGAGAAACTTCCTCACAGTGAGGACAATTAACCAATCAAATAGCTTGCCTTCAGACATTGTGGGTACTTCATCACTGGAGGTTTTAAAGAAGAGACTGGACAGTCACTTGTCTGAAATGTTGTAAGATCTCATGCTTGAGCGGGGGGGGGAGGAGGGGGCTTGACTAGAAGATCTTTAAGGTCCCTTCCACCTCTATTCTGATTTTGATCATCAGCCTTTTTCCCTCTGTTGAATCATTTCTATCTTTCTGCACCTATTTGCAGATCTTATAATTGTTCCCTTCATTTTCTCATCTGTTATAAAGACTGAATTGGTCCAGGCAGTCACTGGGAACAGAGATTGTGCAGCTGTCTGACAAGGGCTTCCTTAAAACTGTTCGTTCCATTTCTTGCTTCTTGTTCATTCCATTTCCCCATAAATCATAACCATCTTGGTGTTGTGTATATTACCTTTCAAATACTTACCCATAGTGAGAAAGTATGTGTAATCTATGAACATTTATTGCAAATCATTTGAGTTCTCAGGGACCATACCATCCACTGTATATAAGAGTAAACAGATGGACTTCCGGTGGCTCCACAATCGCCGGTGGACTCTCCTTCAGGAGCTCCAGCCCCGCAATTCCGTTTGCCCCTATAACTGCAAAAATCAGCTTTTTAGCGGCTCAAAACTCTCCCCCAGGGAAAAAGGGGGAGAGAAGAGCAGAAGGGTCTAGGTAGAGCTCCCCTAGACCCCCAGGTTTTTTTTTAAGGCTAGGGTTTGCAGGGTGAGAGCTCCCTGAAATCCCTTCAGTGCTCCGGATCCGGGACGAGTCTGTTTTATGCAGAACAAGGCGTCGCGACCACACCAGCAATGCAATTTTAAGGATTATAAGAAACTTGGACCCTGGATGCTGGCAGAGCAAAGTCAGGAGAACAAAAAATGCAAGTATTGAACTTTAACTCCGTTTAAGAATAAAAAAAATATGGCGCCTAAGGGCGTGAAAACGAAACTTATGAGTGAAAGTGCTTGTTAACACTAGCAACATTGTTAAAGCTACTGGATTACACATTAAAAAAAGATTTAAAGTGGAAGTGGAATGGAAAAGACTATGGTATTGACCTCAACTAATTTACACTTTTAAATTGTGTGGAAAATAATTGGACTTATTGACCTGATAGCTGAATAAATTCAAAGTGAAAATTGAAATATGGCTGACATCAAGGATGGAGGATCATTATTATATGAGTCAGCAAACTCACAAGTTGTGACTGTAAAGATTTTACAAGAACTCTTAAATTTTCATACTTCTGTTATATTAGAATCAATTAAAAGGACTGTTCAAAATCAAAATTTGGAGAATAACAATGATTTGCTGGCTGGAAAAGAGGAAGAAATTAACCAGGCTAATTTGACTTTGGAGGATAAAAAAGAGGCTGTCAGGTTTAAGATGGAGCTTAGCACACTGGAAACAGAGGTTTTGATAGAGGCTTCTATGTAATCAACTGAAAAGCAGCAAATAGACTCTTTGTCAGGTTTTCAGGCCATCTTCAAATAAATTGCATTTCAAACAAAGTCTTTTTTGAAACAAACAAACTTCCATTTTATTTAGCACGGCAACTTTTACACTGACTCCATGCAGCCAGCACTGCCGTGCTGACCCAAAATCCCTCCTCTTCCTTCCCCCACTCCTCTGCATTAATTGGCCATCTTCCCAATCATTCACCCCTAATCTACTGCTCCAATTCAAAGAATTTCCCCCCTCCCATCCATCTCCTAGGGGACATTATCTCCAGCTAAAATAAGTAGGTGAAAGGCAACCGTCCCGTTGCAGACACTTGCGTTCTCCTTCTCATGTCAGCACTAGGATAAATGCATCTTGACATGCTGACACTCTTTCCTGCAGACTGATGAATTTTACCGTGACAATTCTTGGCTTTACAGACAGAATCAATATTTAAGGAATGAAATGACTGATTATACAAGCAGGAAAAGTCGAAATGGGGGTTCCAAATTAAAGGAAATAATTCTAAGAAGAGAACGGATTCCAAAGATACATCAACCTCAAATCCAAATTCAAAAATTTTCAAAAATAAAATCAGGGGGAGGAGCAATCCTGAAGAAGAAAGTATTATTGAAGAAGAAGGACTGGAAAAAATATAGAAAGAAAGGAAGAATGGAAGATCAATTTCTTTTGGGGAGGATCTTAGTAATAAATTTGAAAAGCTTACTGAAATTAGTATTTTTTAAGTTTATCTTAAGACAATGATATAAAGGAAGTGTTTTATTATATTTAGTTTTGGATATAATTTAAGGGATAGCCTTTTGAGGATTATATTTTGAAGAATGTTTTATGGAAGTAAAAATGTTTAACTAAATGGATAGCTTTTTAAAAGTTATTGGGGTATTAAAATGGTTAACTTAAAAGTTAATGGATAGCTTCCTGAAAGTTTTGAAATTTATATTTTGAAGAATGAACTCAAGAGTTAGAAATAACTTAACCCAATGGATTAACAGTATCTTTAAGGTTATATTCTGAAGAATGTTTTATTGAAGTAAAAAAGTTTAATTAAAATTGGATAGCTTTTTAAAACTTATTGAAGTATTAAAATGGTTAATTTAAAATTTAATGGCTAGCTTTTTTAAAAAAAAAAAGGTTTGAAACTTATATTTTGAAGAATGTCTTATTGATGTATTAAGAGACTTTAAAATGTTTAACCTAAAATAATTTATTTTTTTTAAAAAAAGACATGCTTTAAAGAAAGTTTTAAAATGTTTAATTTAGAATTTTACAAGGGAGTAATGTTGAACAAACAGAAATTGGCAAGTGGTTTATGAATGACCAAAGAGGATAAATGTTTAATTTAGAATTTTATTAGGGAGTAATGCTGAAAAAGAAGGTATGGAAAGGATTTTAGTAACAAGTGTGAAATGTGATAAGAGAATTTATGAAAGGAAGGTTGATGAATAATTTTTAAAAGGGGAGTTAAAGAGTGTGAGGGAGGTTTGAATCTTGTAGTAACTTAGCATATTTTAGCTTATGTTTGTTAAATGTTATACCCTGTTTTTGCTCTGGGAAGTCGGGGGGGGCAGGGGGAGGGGGGTTAAAGGTTTTGTGGGGATAAAATTGTTGTATAATTTTTAATAAAATAAAAAATAGATAAATGTATTAATAGAAAAGTAAGAAATGTGGGGGAAATGTCATAATAAATGAAATGATAATATTAAGATATGATAAATACTGGAGGAGTAAAAAGAAGACATAAAAGATGTATTCAGAAGATACACTGAATGATTGATTATGTATTGTTTGTTTGTTTATAAAATAAAAAAATGGAAAAAAAAGAGTAAACAGACATTTGCATGCCCAAATAACCAGCTGTCAAGCATGTCCTGTATTCTTAACTGTAATTGGATTTATATACCGCCCTACTCCCAAAGGACTCAGGGCGGTGAACAGCCACAGAATAAAACACATAAATACAAAAATTTAAAATAGAATAAAAACAAATTAAATAATTTGGCTGAGACAAATTTAAAATACCCAATAATTTAAAAACAAATTAAAATTTACATTTAAAAGGGGAAAAGATTTAGGCCAGGCCAGCTTGATGAAATAAATCTTGAGTGCGCGACGGAAGGTGCACAGATCCGGGATCCTCTGTATCTACAGGGGGAGCTCGTTCCAGATCGTAGATGCCCCCACAGAGAAGGCTCTCCCCCTAGGGGCTGCCAGTTGACATTGTTTGGCCGACGGCACCTGGAGGAGCCCCTCTCTATGGGACTGTACTGGCCGGTGGGAGGCTATTGGTGGTAGCAGGCGATCCCATAGATAACCAGGTGCTAAGCCATGGAGCGCTCTAAAGGTGATAACCAAAACCTTGAAGCGCACCCAGAAGACCACCGGGAGCCAGTGCTGCTCGCGCAGGAGAGGTGTTACATGGGAACGCCACGTCGCTCCCATAACCACCCGCGCAGCCACACTCTGCGCCAGTTGGAGCCTCGGAGTGCTCCTCAAGGGGAGCCCCATGTAGAGAGCATTACAATAGTCCAGACAAGAGGTGACGAAGGCATGAGTGACTGTGCGTAGGGAGTCCCGATCTAGAAAGCGACGCAACTGGCGAATCAGGTGAACCTGATGAAAAATCCTCCCGGTTACGGCTGTCAAGTGCTGTTCTAAAGACAGCTGTGAATCCAGGTGGACGCCCAAGTTGCAAGCCCTTTCCGTGGGGGCCAATGATTCACCCCCAATAGTCAGCGATGGCACCAGCTGACTATATCAGAATGTTGGAAACCACAGCCACTCAGTCTTGGATGGGTTGAGCCTGAGCCTGTTTCTTCCTATTCAGATCCGCACGGCCTCCAGGCACCGGGACATCACTTCAAGGGCATCGTTGGGGTGGTCCGGGGTGGAGATGTACAGTTGGGTGTCATCAGCGTACTGGTGCTACTTCACTCCGAAACCACGGATGATCATGCCCAGCGGCTTTACATAAATGTTGAACAAAAGGGGCGAGAGGACCGATCCTTGTGGCACCCCACATATGAGGGCCTCAGGGTCGACCTCTGCCCCCCTATCAACACAGACTGCGACCGGTTGGAGAGAAAGGAGGAGAACCACCATAGTATGGTGCCTCCCACCCCCAACTCTTCCAACCGGTGCAGCATGATACCATGGTCAATGGTATCAAAAGCCACTGAGAGATCTAACAGGACCAGGATAGAGGAGCAACCCCTGTCCCGAGCCCTCCAGAGATCATCAGCCAATGCGACCAATGCCATTTCCATACTGTACCCAGGCCTGAAACCTGACTAGAACGGATATAGATACGTCGTTTCATCCAGGTTCTGGGGAAGCTGTCGCACAACCACACTCTCAACAACCTTCGCCACGAAGTTCATTAAATAAGCAAATGAATATCACACAACCATATCTTTCTTACTACTCACAATACATTGCATTTAACTTCACCCTTCCTTCCTTCCTTCCCTCCCTCCCTCCCTCCCTCCCTCCTTCCTTCCTTCCTCCTTCCTTCTTCCCACCCTCCCTCCCTACCTCCTTCTTTCCTTCCTTTCTTCCTTCCTTCCTTCCATCCACCCACCCATCCACCTACCTATCTTCCTTCTTCGTAATATTTGGCAAATATCAAGAAGAGAGCAAGAGCAGAAAAATATTTATCAATATGAATTTCACATGAAATTATTTATTAATAAAGTATGTTTCTCAATTAACATAATAGAGAATAAAACAATATAGTTCATTTCAATGCTAGAATTAAAGAAAAAACCCTCTAATAGTCAATTGAAAGAAAAAATCCAGTAGGAAATTCAGCAAAGCCTCAGGCATCAGTGGAAGGGAACAAGGTTAAAAACACTGAGAGTGAAACAAACCCAACATATTCTTAAATATGCTTTTGATTAAAATTAATAAAATGGGAAACTATCATTTTGGAAACTAATATCCAGATATACAATATCAATGTTTATTATCGTTGATCTTTGGGACAACTAGGATTAATAAAAAAAGTGGGTGATTGTTGCAGATTAACAGACATTCTGAGATTACTCACATCACTTGATTTCCAATTGTTTAAGGGACAAGCCCGCCTCTGATTTCCACTTTTAAAAGAAATGAGATCAAATTGAAAAATAACCAAGATCAAAATGAAGCTAGTGTCACCTGTGTGTAAATTGGGTATCAATATAAATATGTTTCATATTTATAATCAGAGATTATAATCAGAGATTCTTGTGCCTCATTATATTCTCTCTGCAATTGAGATTGGGCTTAAATAGGATAATGTAGCATTTGGGGAAAAAGATACAACCCAAGAGACCAGCCCCAGAGGCCAAGATGGAGAAGATCTCCACGGCCACCATGGACTTCCCTTTGGTGCTCAAGTAGGTAGGGAGGAAGCTGATCCAAACACTGCAAAAGACCAGCATGCTGAAAGTAATGAACTTGGCTTCATTAAAGCTGTCAGGCAATTTCCTAGCCAAAAAGGCCACCGTGAAACTGATGAGGGCCAGAACACCCAGGTAGGAGAGGACAGTGTAGAACATGAAAGCTGAGCCTTCATTACATTCCAAGATGGCCTCTCCTACTAAAGAATGGAAGTCAAAGTTGGGAAATGGAGGAGAATTTGCAAGCCAGGTGGCACAAAGAACTGCTTGGACCAGGGGACAGGCTAAGACAATGGAGTTTGTCAGAGGTTTTCCTAAGAGTTTCCTTGTCCTGTTCCCTGGCTTGGTGGCCATGAAGGCCAGAACCACCATGACAGTTTTTGCCAAGACAGAGGAAACAGCAAGGGAAAAGAGAATGGCAAAGGCAGTTTGTCGGAAGAGACAAGTGAGCTTCCCAGGTCGACCAATAAAGAGGAAGGAGCAGAGGAAGCAGAGCAGGAGGGAGACCAGGAGGATGTAGGTGAGATTTCTGTTGTTGGCCTTGACAATTGGTGTGTTGTGATTTTTACGGAAAATCACCAGAACTGCCAATGTGATCCCAGAGAGAGAAAGAGCGAGAGAAACTAAAATGTATCCTAGGGTGTCTTGATAGGAAAGGAAGTGGATCTTCTTGGCAATGCAGTGGTCCTTGTTGTTGTTGGGATATTGGTTTTCTGGGCAGGGGTCACAGCAAGCTGCATCTGAAATAAAGGGTCAGTGTGAATTTCATGGTGAATCAACAAGGGCAAATCATCCATCCAAATTGACAATGCTGAGTTAGCCAGAAAAACTGGCTCAACATCTTTCCTTTATGCTTCGAATCCACCCATTCAAACTTTTTTGCAGGGAAGGGTTAGCATAGATAGATGTACCTGCTCTGTGTCAGACAGGTCCATAAATTTCCTGGGAGTTTGAGTGTTCTGATAGAAGAGGCAGGTCGTTAATTAAGATTAAAGCTAGAATCTCACATCCCATTCTTTCCCAGAAAGATTGGTGTCTGGTTTTCCTGATGGGATGTATTAGTAGGAGTAGAAAGCCAAGTAGGGAACCCATGAATTGTGCCCCAAAACCAACTGTCAATCCTGAAGCTGACCTGAACAGAGCCACCTTGACACCTTCAATGTTGCCACACTGGAGCTGAGGAATAGGGAGGCAGGATTTTAGATAGCTGGGATTTTGTAGCCAAAGCAAAATACTTTCTCTTCGGAACCAAGGATATTCTCACAGAATATATTCAGAGGAAGGTGGAGTCATGTCACCAGGCAACAAGATAGCAATATAATTGGACCATGTGACTGGTTGTTTTGAGAAAGTGACAAACTTTTACTTTTAATTAGGTGAAAACTGTGGGAATCTTCAGTGTCGGTTTTCACCAGAATCTGTTCCAATATGATATATCCAATAAAGCTACTCTTTGAGGAATCTACCTGCCTTGGAGTTTTGCTTGATATGGGTGGATTACTCAGAACCCTGTAACCAACCTGTATTAAATTTATGAGGAGCAAGAAAAGAGGCCTGTGGAGGAGTACAGTTAAGATTCATGAATTGAGAGGGTCTGCTGAAAAGTATGAATATGCTGAATCATGTAAATCCTGCCAAAATTAATATTTTCCACTGGTTTCCTTGATCCTGGAAGAGCTACATTTAAAGCGTGTCTACCTGTCTCATTAGAAATGGTCTCTTCTGGACAAGGGGCACATTGGTAGCAGCACACCTGCTTGCACTCTGGAACGCTTCTTTTCTCTCCTGCATGGCACCTTTTCATGCCACACCTGGCAAAGGGCACCTTCTAAAAGAGAGATGAGAGATACTGTAGGTGGCCTCGGCAAAGATTATTCTTCAGTTATTCATTTGTACACTGCACTTTCCAACTTTAGAACGTCTTCAAAAAAAATGGTTTACCAGAAATCAGGATAAGCTCCAGAGGGAGTCAGGCCAATGCAATCCTGACCCACCAACGGATGCTGGAGATGGAACTGGGACCTCGAAATGCAAAGGAAGGCTTGTGACATGGAGCTAAATTCTTTCTAAAAGAAAGAACCGTGGGGATCCAACTGAATGGAAATGGTCCATGAAAACCATTCTTGCTTGCTTCAATAGTGTTTTAGGTTTCAAGCAGGAATTCTTCCTAACCTATCCTATCCTGGACTTTTCAGAAGTCAAATCTCAAATGTGTTCCACTCAAAAGCATGTTTTTTCATCAAATCCCTGAATTTTACTGTTTCCCAGTGAAAAGGGTGTTATGCATCTCCTGGAGTGAATGAATGCTTTGCTGAATTTACAACGTTTCCTTCCAGCTCACCTTTGTCACCCAGATGATTGCATCGGAGTTAATGGTGAAATCTTTTCCTTGGGAAGCCGTCGAATCTATTTGCCCAACTTTCACGGGGACAAAAGATTGATTGGGGAGGAAAAGCCAGTTGAGAAGATCATAACGAGTAGAAACCAATCCATTTTCTGAGAAGGAGACTTCCTCTCCAGCACTGTTGTTGAACTTGATGTTCCTCAGATAGGGGAGAATCTGAAAGAAAAAAAAAGACACCTGGACTAATTGGCTGAACTCCACACATAGGACATCCTGGTTTCTGTCATAATCAGCCTAGGAGATGGGTCCATATCTGAGAAGCTAAATGAGTTCCCTTAATGGAGGTCAAAGTAATCAGAAGTAACATCAAATATTCAACTTCAATGACGACACATTTTGCTGGTCATCAGTATCATGGCTTCTTCAATTCCAATCTTACAAGAATGATAGCTACATATAAACATTTTAATTCCATATTCTAAATTACATTGTGTAGTTTTGTTTTGTGATACTTGGCAAGTTACATTTTTAATTTTATTTGAGTCCATGAGAAATGCATTTAAAGAATGATTAAATAATTAAATCGACATGGTCCTTGGAGCTATCTGAGGGTGGTTGTTTTCTTGCAGATGTTTTATGGCCTAAAATGGATAACATTGATAGTGTTATCACTCCCTTCTAGCATTGATAATGCTCTTAGAGCACCAAGACTCTTCATTTCAACCTCTAATATTCTCCTTTATTGGTAAATACTTTCCATCATAACTTTGCAAGCCAGACTTTCTCTAGCTGATAGTCAAAGAGAGCAGAATGAAGAAGTAGATCTGACCAAGAAGGACCACATGGAGAATTCGTTACTTCACTGTCCAGAGAGGAATAATTTATCCTTTGATGTTGAAATTTTAGATCAGGAACCCATTAGGACCATGTTGAGTTCTTCTTCGTATGCTGAGGTTGACAGAGACTTAACACAACAAACAAAGCAGTACAAGAAACAACATACTATAAAAATAGGGTGGACTCACAAAGAATTCTAAGACACAACAGTAAAATGAATTGAGTGTCTTTTTACAGATTGGATTCAGGCTACCTACTGAGAGAAAATGAAGAGATTCTACAAAAATTCCTGCCTAGGACTTGCACCCAGATTGTCATCATTGTTGCAATATTTTCAGGATCAGACTCAATAAAGATAATAGGAGTTAGAGCTTTAAATATATTTCTTTTTAATTATGATAGGCATTCTATATTCACTGAATATTCAAGGTAGAAGCGACGAGAATGGTGAGGGTGGCTCCTTATATATACAAGGGGTGGAGCTAGGAATGGGAGTGGTAAGTTATGAATACATTAAAGTCCAAAGAATAAGTTAACCTCTGATGTTCCATATATACATTATTTACACATTGGAGAATAAGGCATTTACATCTGACAAATCCCCCTCTAAATGCCGGTTCGTTACACAACACCAATTACATTCTGATTCAGGACAATATAATACATATAATTTAGAAGTTAAATATTTGTGTTGTTTAGAAGGTAAGGGTTTTGTTAATATGTCAGCTAATTGTTCAGAAGTATCGCAATGTATTGCTTTAATGAATCCGTCTTGAGACAGTTGTCTCACATGCTTAAACTTTATATCAATATGCCTGGACCTTTGTCCAATTGCATCGGATCTGGATATTTCAATGGCCGCTTTATTGTCTTCATGCATAATAAATGGTAAGGTGGGTTTCTTCCAAACATCAGTGATCAGATCATTGAACCATACAAGGTTATTTGCAGCCTTGGACAAACAAACATATTCCGCTTCTGTAGTAGAAGTGGCTACTAGTTCTTGTTTACCAGTATACCAGTAAACTGGACAATCATTCAATAGAAAAACATAACCAGAAGTACTCTTTCTGCATGATGTATCACCAGCCCAATCTGCATCAGCATAACAAGTAATTTTTGGTTCTCTGTCATTATTGGGTTCCAACATTAAACAAAAATCTAATGTACCCTTCAGATATCTTAGAATTCTTTTGACAGCTTCCCAATGATACAAGGTTGGTTTACTAACATATCTTGACAATAGATTGAGAGGTAATGCAATATCTGGCCTAGTCCAATTAGATATATAAAGGAGTGAACCTATAACTGATCTGTAAAATGTGTTGTCTTTAAACTCAGGGGAAGATTCATCAGTGTTTCTAAGAAAATCAGTTTGCATAGGGGTGTCACAGGTTTTAGCATTATTTAAGTTACATTTGTTTAGGAGTTCGATGATTTTATCTTTCTGTGTAAGTTTGAATCCCCTTTTAGTTTTGTTAATTTGCACACCAAGGTATTTATTCACTTTACCCAGAGATTTCAGTGAGAAGTGTTCATTTAACTTATTTACAAAGATTTCCCTGCTCTCTTTATGCTTTCCAATGTATAAAATATCGTCCACGTAAATTAATACAAATTCAATATGATCATTACTCTTTTTTACAAAGAAACAGTTATCAGCAGTGGTGGCGTTGAAATCCATGGTCTTAAGTACTTTTACCAAGCAATCGTACCATCTTTTGCCGGATTGCTTTAATCCGTACAGACTCTTATTTAATAACCAAATTTCGTTCTTATTAGTGTATTGACTGTGTGGTGCTCTTACATATATTTCCTTATCTAATTTTGCATGTAAGTATGCGGTCTGTATGTCATATTGGAATACGTCCAGATTGAGTGCAGATGCTACTACAAGGGCTGTTTTGACACTCTCTGTTCTCACTGTGGGTGAATATGTATCAGTATAGTCTTCTGGATATTTTTGTGCATAGCCTTGTGCAACTAGTCTAGCCTTGTATAAGGTATTGCCTCCTTCTAAGTTCTTAATTTTATAAATCCACCTGGTACCTATAATTGTTTTATCCTTAGGTGCGATCGCAGGTGTGAATACATTTAATCCTTGTAAACTTTCCATCTCTTTTTCCATAGCTAGTTCCCATTTTTCTCTTTCTTCATGTGGAAGTTTCAATACTTCTTCATATGTATTAGGTGTTATTTGTTCTCCATTCATATGCATTATGTAATCTTTATATTTATTTGGTATTTGGTTTCTATTGTTTCTAATAGTTCTTTCAGGCTTGCTATGGTTATCATGCAAATATCTAGCTTCCTTTTTTGTTAATGTGTCTGTCTTTATTTTATGCTGACTATTAGTCCAAGTTTTGGTTTTGTTCTTACTTTTGTTAATATTTTGATTTTCTGTTGTTCCTTCCTTGCAAGATATCGTATCTTTACATTTATTAGGAAATATTTCATTAAGGTGCAATTTTGACCAATTGGCCTGTTCATGGAACACAGCTGTTCTGGATACTATAAATTTGTTATTACTATCAATAAATCTGTACCCTTTGGTTCCAGTTTCGTATCCCATGAATCTTAATCTCCTGGATACATTTTCTCCCTTTCTCCTCAATTGTTTAGGTATGTGTACGTCTGCAGTGACTCCAAATATGTGCATGTGTGATAATTTGGGTTTTCTATTGTACATCACCTCATATGGTGTCTTATTCACAATACTGGACCAGGTTCTATTTTGAGTGTAATTCGAATAATGTAATGCCTCTGACCAAAATTGTTTGCCTAAACCAGCATCTTCTAATGTGCACCTAATCATGGTTTGTAGTGTGGAATTTTTCCTCTCTGCAACTCCATTTTGAAATGCAGAAAAAGGATTGGACGTGAAATGTAACATTCCTCTATCCTTTAACCATTGGGAGAATTCTTTAGACATGAACTCACATCCCCTATCTGTCATAATTTGCTTTATTCTGATATTATGTTGTGTTTCTATACGTTTGTAGAATTCCTTAAATTTCTGAAATGTTTCATCCTTGTGCTTTAATGTGTAAACAAAACCATATCGGCTGTAGTCATCCACTATTGTTAGGAAGTAACGTTTTCTATAGGTAATTGAGGGACTTAATGGACCAACTAAGTCCATATGTACCAAATCAAAAATATTGTTAGTTGATCTGTTAGATTTTTTTGGTCTGGGACTGGTTTTTAGTTTGGTGGACTTACATACTGAGCATTCCAAATAATTTTCACAATTTTTTATTTTGACACCTTCTGCGTGTTCAGTCATTTTTTGTACTACAGGAAAGCTTGCATGTCCTAACTTCCTGTGTAAGATGTGAGCACACTCATCATGAATTGGTTTACCTATTTTTGGTTTCTTTTCCTTGTATGTATTTTTGTGATCATGAGTTATTCTACACTCATCATTGTCACTGTTACTGACATTTTCATCATCTGCTTCAATACAATCTTCCATATTTGAATCAATGTTATGTAAACATCTTTCTTTAGTTATCAGATAGGGTAGACCTCCTTTTATCATTACAGTACCTACATTTGTTTTGTTCTTTTCTATAGTTGCTTTCCCCTTTGAGAAAACTATATTGATATCAGATTCTCTGCTTAATTTTATGGCACTTAGTATGTTGTGAGGTATTTCTGGGATTAATAATACCCCCTCTATTTTTCCTAGACCAGGCAAGGTCACATTTCCTTTGCCTAGTACTTGAACCTTTTCTTGATTAGCTACCTTTATCACAAACTTATCTTCTATAAATGAAGATAATATACTTTTGTTGTTGGTGGTGTGATTTGTTGCACCAGAATCAATAAGCCAATTGTTATTCTCATCCTGCTGTGTTCTGGTGCTGTCTTGTTTATTTAGCCCATTCAGTGACCCAGATTTCCTCTCTTTTGAATTTTCTCTACCCCTTCTACCTTCTTTGTAATTTGGTGGACTTCTATATTTGTGTCTATCTGTGGAAGATTGTCTGTAATTATATTTGCTCCTATATTCTGGTCTATGTCTCTCTCTTGAGACTTTGGGGCAGTCTCTTCTACTATGTTCCCTGGATCCACAATTGTAGCATCTAAAGGCCTCATTATGTTTATCTTGAAAGACTACTTTCCTAAAAGGTTTGTGGTCTGTTTGGTTACTGGATCGATTTTTTCTTGAATTGTCTTCTGCTATCAATTTGTTAGATAGACTTTCTATGGATAAATATCCCAAATTAATGGTATCTAAGTGTGACATAAAGCTATCCCATGATGGATCAAGTGAATTGATAATAACACTTTTCATTGTTTGATCTGAAATCACTTCCCCCCTCAATTGTAGCTCAGCTCTTATTTTGTTTAGATTTATCAAATGCTCACTTATAGAAACCCCTGGTTTTACTCTAGAGGAAAAGAAATCCTTAGACATTCTTGTGGTTGTAGCTACGCTATCGCTGTGAAATAGATTAAACATGCATTGAATTATTTCTGATACAGTTAGGTTTGGTTTGATGCTATGATACATTGCAGGAGACACGCTAGATATTATTATGAAAAATGCTCTATGATGTAAACAATCTATTTTTAAAGTCCAAGGTCTTCTTGGAGGGCTAGTTATAAAGAATAGTAAATTTTCTTTCATGAAAATAACCTGAAGCTGTTGATACCACTCTTGTAAATTAATGCCATCAATTCTAAGTTTTGGGAAGTCACTGGGTAAGTTACCTACATTATTCTGTCCATTACTTACAACCTGGGGCAGTCCGTGATCTCTCAAGTGCAGGAAATTACAGAACGGCATTGGGATGCTTGCAATGAGTCTGCGCGGTTCTCTGGCCAGTTCAAGTCCTTCTGGATCGTCTACGTAGTTTCGCACATGCGCGTTGCTCATTTCTTCTTTGGTGGCGTCGTGGAAGGTTCTCTCCCTTTCAGCTCTCTCGATCCGCTCCTCCTCAGATGAGTCGGTCTCTGGCTCGGTTTTTGGGGTTCTGGTGGTGGCGACGGTTCTTTTCTTCTTTTTGTGTGCGTTGGTATTCGATTTTGTCTGTGGTGTAGGGCGAAATCGGCATGGCTCTCTGGGCTCGGGCGTCGTCGCTTTCGAAGTCAGGATGGGAGCGTGCAGGTCTTGAGTCGCCGGTTTGATTTCTTGCTTCTTCGTAGATGTCTTGGTAATTTTCAGTCTTGGCCCAAAAGCAGCAAAAAGCGTTTTCATTGCTGATTTTACTTGAGATTTTGTTAAATCGTCTTCACTTTCTGATTTTGGATCATCTGAAGAGTTTGAGACTTCTTTCTCACTTTCTTCGTCTGATAGTGTTTTTCGCGCCAGAAATTTTGAACTGAGCGTTTTGATTGGCTCTGCTCCATTCTCTTTTGAAGTTCGTTGAAACCAAGATGGCTGCCATTCAAAATTTCGCGCGGGATCACATCTTTTCTTTTTAACAACTATTTTCTCAGTAGTCATCTCACTTACGGTTTTTTGATCTTTGGGTTTTTCTTTAATGACGTTTTTCTCTCTCGCTGCTCCGCTGTTCTTCAGCATCTCCTGGAGGTCCGCGATGAGACTTTTATCATTCTTTTGGCTTTTTAGTATCTTTAATATCTCTGACCTGAGTTCGTTATTTTCTATTTCGATTTCTTTCTGGTCATTATTTTCACTCATTAGTTCTTCTTCTTCAGTGGTATATTCTTCGGATTCTCTCGAAATCGCATTGGTGGATTCGTTGATCATCTCTTGATCAGTTTCTATTTCTTTGCTGTAGGCCCTGGTGTTGGGCCTATCTTTCTTGGACATTTTTAATTACTTATTGAGTCAATTAACCATCCTCTGCTACCAGCTTGTTGCAATATTTTCAGGATCAGACTCAATAAAGATAATAGGAGTTAGAGCTTTAAATATATTTCTTTTTAATTATGATAGGCATTCTATATTCACTGAATATTCAAGGTAGAAGCGACGAGAATGGTGAGGGTGGCTCCTTATATATACAAGGGGTGGAGCTAGGAATGGGAGTGGTAAGTTATGAATACATTAAAGTCCAAAGAATAAGTTAACCTCTGATGTTCCATATATACATTATTTACACATTGGAGAATAAGGCATTTACATCTGACAATCATGCTCTGTGATGACCACTTCTCCTTGAAGTGGTTACACCTAATTCTCAGGCAACCACTGATGTCCTTCCAGGAACTTTGCTCTTATGAACAATCGGATTGTTTTAATTCTCTTTTCCTTCTATCCCTTCTCAACAAATACCTCTCATTTAATTCTAATGACAGGGTTTATTTTTAATATATATATATATATAATCAATCAATCTATCTATCTATCTATCTATCTATCTATCTATCTATCTATCTATCTATTTATCTATCTATCTAATAAGTTACATTATATATGTATATAGATAATCAATGAAAAAGCTACCAAAAGGTCATTAAATGATGATTTAAAAAAAAAAAGATGATGGATAGAGACAAAATAGTTTTCAAAATGGGGGCTATATTAAAAATGAGGAGTAGAGTAGAAAGTACAAATTGGGAAAATACTATTACAAACACTGATGTATAATAATTTGCTAGAATTACAGTGTGCATGACAAGTCAGAATACTATGGTTATGTATATCTAATCGTACTATTATTTTAGCATTATGTAAAAAGTATATCAACCCAGACAATGTACTGTCCACAAGATATGTATGGCTCTTAAAGGAAAGTTACAAATAAAGCATATAGATCGCATATAGATATTTAATGCAAGAAATGCATATAGGTAGATTCCTATCTAAAGATCTGTGGACTAGATAAAAAATCACTGGGATTACCTGCCATGACTGAATATTTGAGATCCTCTTTGCAAGCCTCATCATGGCTGGTCGTGCTCCAGATCCATGCATTGCATGTAATGCGTGTGCCACAGCATAAATGGCATTGTAGATATTGTAACTCTCACCTTCCATGCTTGTTTCAAACACGTAAGATGGCAGATTCTGTAAATTCTCCTTTCCTGTACATTGTTTCTCTCCCTTTGGAAGGATCTCACCTAGTTTGTGGATCCTGCAGCCAAACAACATTTCCCAACATAGCGAGAGAAAGACGTCCCCTTGTGGCTTCAAGGGGTCTAAAGACAGGAGGAAATGGCTGAATTCTGAGACATCCCCAGTGTGGGGCCTAAAATGCAAAGCCCCATGGAAGGGCTTTACTACTTTCGATACGTCTTGATTCCTCACCACACTAAGTTTCCAATGGGAAGTTAAGATCCAAGCTTTCCAAAATGATGTCTTTCTCAAATATTCATGGATACTCATTGCTGCCTGTACATTTGTAATACTATTAGAGTCTCCAAACAGAATAATCACTTCAGCTTTAGACCAAGTCTCCAAAATCTGAAGTATTTTCAACATTGGAGCAGCAAGAAAATCCGATTTAAATATTTCAGTGAAGGCCAAACAGATCTCCTTCTCCTGGAGCATTGGCGTCAGAGATGAGATGAAACGTTCTCCTCTGTCATCTTCAGGGGCCACAAGCCCAACCCAGTTCCAGTGGAAATACAGGAGCAGCTGAATTAAACCCTCATACTGAGCAAATTCACTGGGATTAATCCGGAAAAAGGAAGGGTGAACTGATCTGCATTCCAGAGGGCTCTCAAAGCCAACACTGAGCTGGAGAAAGTGAGATTCTTGATAGAGTAAATTTTAAGGGTCACCATTATGGGGATTATTGCCTGTCTTTTAGGCTGGCTCACTTTGAGTGACAAGCTTAATTTTCTGGCCTTCTTAAGAAGAAGGATTACATATTAGGAAGAAGAGGTTACATATTTTGTCTGGTGGTGAATTGTCAGAAGCCAAGGCAACTTTACGTCAAATTAATACAGAGAATATACTACACTATACTTTTATGAAGAATGGATTAGGAAGGAATTCCTCTTGGCAAAATTATCCCATTATCTATCACTTTTGGCTTCTATAAAAACATATCTCGACAGAAAAATAAATATATGTTCCCCAAAACACCTTTGGTTTCCACCTTTAGCTTCTGGGTGCACTTCAGTTGATTGTCTACTCCCATACTGTATCCAGTGATGCCCCCTTACCTGTGGGACCTTGAAGATGCTGAAGATGGAGGCCATCTGCCTTGAGTATTTGGGGTTGAGATCTCCGATGACAGAAAACAGAGGGTGCTGCCTGTCACATTTGTAACCTGGAACCATTCGGCCTCGGGTGGAGAGCAGGGAGAGGCTGATCATGGAAATCTCCATCTCAGCCTGAAAATTGCTATAGATGTGGAAGCCAAGGGTGATGTTGGGGAGGAGAACCAGATCCTTGTTGATCTCTGTGACTGCAAACACTAAGGCCATGAATTGCTGGTAGTTCTTGGGTATGATTCTACAGTGAGAAAATCATTGGGGAGATTTTAAGGAAAGTTTGTGTTGATGGAGTTTATCCTGCTTATTTTTTCAATGTCCTTTGTAGCAGGAAATCCTGAACTCCATTGTGTTTGTTTTGTACATTTGTACATTTCCTGAAGGCACCTATATAGGAGCAATCCTGATTTCAAGATGGATGGATTTTTTACAACTCCTCCACACTGTAAATGGATTGACCTCATCTTTGAGTTTTGCATCAGGAGTTTATGTCCGAATAAATGTTGTAAGTCAACTTCTTCACTAGTCTGGCACAGTTTCTAAGGTGTTGTCCTTCCTCACTTTTTGGTGGTTTATTAACTTCAAGAGTTCTGGGAAGATGGAAAATTCTAGCCTATTTTATGAATTTGGTTCTTTGTTGAGAAAACCACAAAGATGTGAATATCGCAAACATCACTAGAACAAGTACTTTTGAAGAGAGTCCCTGAACAAAATTATTTACATCTTTCCCCTTTGGGTGAAACTTACAAAATATTCTCCAGAAGTATAGATGCTTTTTCTTTAAAGGATTTAAAGTTGGATGTATGTATAGTTCCCAGGGGAAAATTCCCACCAATAATGACATCATCAGGCCTGTAAAACTCGCTCTTATTCTGTAAAGTGTTTGTCAACACACACCCAGTTTGCATCATCATAGCAATAGTTGGAGGCAGGAGCCAGAAGAGCAGCAGCAGGAGGAGGAGAGGCAGCCCAGTCATTCTTCTCACCTTCCCCTCTAGATCAGAAATCAAGAGGTTATATTTTTTGCAGAAGGGTGTTTTTTTTTTTTTTTTTTTTTTTGCAGAAGTTGAATTGCAGGGAGCCCTTGAAATCTCAGCAGAGCTTTAACACAAGAGAGATAGTCTATTCCACCTGAATTGCCTCCAAGGCAAATTTATATTCAACCGTGCTTCCTCTTACCTGTGTATGGTCTGTGACCAAAGAGGAAACTAAGGCTAGCTGACTCTCACCAAAGCCTGAAGTTGCCTCTTTGCAACACAAGGCAAGGTGACATGTTCTGTCCCCACCGGGAGAACTCCAAGTATCTAATTTAAAGCAGGTTTTATCTCAGAAGATCTTCATGGGTAGAAATCCATAGGGGATACATTAGAAATTACCATTCTCCTGATAATTACAAGGAAAAACAATTTTCCTATGCACTGAGCAATACAGCAGATAAAGAAAAATGATTTCGGGACACTTGTTGTTAATCCACAGATCAGATGCTGTTGACAATCTAGAGGAATTGTGTATTTGAGTTATGGGAAACTGAGCATGGAGTTTGGCCTCTTCCATAGTTTGCTTGGATAGTATAAGTCTTCATGGGGTATGGTGGCACTTGTGACAATCAGTAAGTCCTAGTAAGTCTGGGCAATCATACCAACACTTGGATGGACTAAGTGGTTTATAAATACCAACATGGCAGGGGATGAAATTAGACACTAACTTCTCCCATAGAACTTAAAAAAGAGAAACTTCCTCACAGTGAGGACAATTAACCAATGGAAAATCTTTTCTTCAGACGTTGTGGGTGCTTCATCACTGGAGGTTTTGAAGAAGAGACTGGAGAGTCACTTGTCTGAAATGATATAGGAAATCCTGCTTGGCGGGGGAGTGGACTAGAAGACCTTTAAGGTCCCTTCCACCTCTATTCTGATTTTGATCATCAGCCTTTTTCCCTCTGTTGAATCATTTATATGTTTCTGCACCTATTTGCAGACCTTATCATTATTCCCTTCATTTTCCCATCTGTTATAAAGACTGAATTGGTCCAGGCAGTCACTGGGACACAGAGATTGTGCAGCTGTCTGACAAGGGCTTCCTTAAAGCTGTTCGTTCCATTTCTTGCTTCTTGTTCATTCCATTTCCCCATAAATCATAACCATCTTGGTGTTGTGTATATTACTCCACAAATACTTACCCATAGTGAGAATATATATACCAAATCTATGAACATTTATTGCAAATCATTTGAGTTCTCAGAGACCATACTGTCCACTGTATATAAGAGTAAACAGACATTTGCAGGCCCAAATAACCAGCCATTAAGCATGTCCTGTATTCTTACCAGTAAGTTCATTAAATAAGCAAGAGAATATCACACAACCATATCTTTCTTACTACTCACAATACATTGCATTTAACTTCACCCTTCCTTCCTTCCCTCCCTCCCTCCTTCCTTCTTTCCTTCCTTTCTTCCTTCCTTCCCTCCACCCACCCATCCACCCACTCACCTTCCTTCTTTCTTACCATATCTTTCTTACTACTCACAATACATTGCATTTAACCTCACCTTCCTTCCCTCCCTCCCTCCCTCCCTCCCTCCTTCCTTCCTTCCTTCCTTCCTTCCTTCCTTATCATCCATCCATCCATCCACCTTCCTTCTTTGTAATATTTGGTTAAAAATGTTAAGAAGAGAGCAGGAACAGGAAAATATCCATCAATATCAGTTTCACATGAGCTTATTTATTAATAAACTATGTTTCTCAATTAACATAATAGAGAATAAAACAATACGGTTCATTTCAATGCTAGAATTAAAGAAAAAATCCTCTAATAGTCAATTGAAAGAAAAATCCAGTAGGAAATTCAGCAAAGCCTCAGGAATCAGTGGAAAGGAACATGCTGAAAAACACTCAGAGTAAAACAAACCCAACATATTCTTAAATATGCTTTTTATTAAAATTAATAAAATGTCATTTGGAAACTATCATTTTGGAAACTAATATCCAGATATACAATATCAATGTTTATTATCATTGATCTTTGGGACAAGTAGCATTAATGAAAAAAGTGGGTGATTGTTGCAGATTAACAGACATTCTGAGATTATTCACATCACTTGATTTCCAATTGTTTAAGGGACAAGTCCTCCATCATTTCCTCTTTTTTAAAGAAGTGAGATGAATTTGAAAAATAATCAAAATCAAAACGAAACCTCCCAATCCCTGTATAAATGGAGGTGGAACGAGGCATTTTAATTGGTTTTTATATTGTATTTTTTAATGTAAACCAGCTGGAGACACCTGTGTGTAAATTGGGTATCAATATAAATATGTTTCATATTGATAATCAGAGATTATAATCAGAGATTCTTATGCCTCATTATATTCTCTCTACAATTCAGATTGGGCTTAAATACGATAATGTAGCATTTGGGGAAAAAGATACAACCCAAGAGACCAGCCCCAGAGGCCAAGATGGAGAAGATCTCCACGGCCACCATGGACTTCCCTTTGGTGCTCAGGTAGGTGGGGAGGAAGGAGATCCAAACACTGCAAAAGACCAGCATGCTGAAAGTAATGAACTTGGCTTCATTAAAGCTGTCAGGCAATTTCCTAGCCAAAAAGGCCACCGTGAAACTGATGAGGGCCAGAAAACCCAGGTAGGAGAGGACAGCATAAAACATTAAAGCAGAGCCTTCATTACATTCCAAGATGGCCTCTCCTACTAAAGAGTGGAAGTCAAAGTTGGGAAATGGAGGAGAGGTTACCAGCCAGATGGCACAAAGGAGTGCTTGGATCAGGGGACAGGCTAAGACAATGGAGTTCGTCAGAGGTTTTCCTAAGAGTTTCCTTGTCTTGTTCCCTGGCTTGGTGGCCATGAAGGCCAGAACCACAATGACAGTTTTTGCCAAGATGGAGGACACTGCAAGGGAAAAGAGAATGGCAAAGGCAGATTGTCGGAAGAGACAGGTGAGCTTCCCAGGTCGACCAATGAAGAGGAAGGAGCAGAGGAAGCAGAGCAGGAGGGAGACCAGGAGGACGTAGGTGAGATCTCTGTTGTTGGCCTTGACGATTGGTGTGTTGTGATTTTTACGGAAAATCACCAGAACTGCCAATGTGAGCACAGAGAGAGAAAGAGCGAGAGAAACTAAAATGTATCCTAGGGTATCTTGATAGGCAAGGAAGTGGATCTTCTTGGCAATGCAGTGGTCCTTGTCCTTGTTGGGATATTTGTTTTCTGGGCAGGGGTCACAGTGAGCTGCATCTGAAATCGAAAGTCAGGGGGGGATTTTAGATAGCTGGGATTTTGATCGCCAAAACAAAATATTTTCTCTTGGGATCCAAGGACATTCTCACACCTGGTCAGAAGAAGATGCAGTGATGTCGACAGGCAACCAGACAGCACCTTGATTGGACCATGTGACTGATTGTTTTGAGAAAGTGACAAACTTTTAATTAGGTGTAAACCGTGGGAAGCGTCAGAGTCAGTTTTCGCCAGATCTGTGCCAATACGATATATCCAATAAAGCTATTCTTTGAGGAATTTACCTGCCTTGTAATTTTGTTTGATATGTGTGTATTACTTGTGTAAGATCTGGCAGGCAGACAAAGACGGAGGCTTGGCTCCTGAGAAAACCAACTTTATTGCTAACACATAACGCTAACAAGAACAAGGCAATTCCACCTAGCAGCAACAAAGACAACTGTTGCCGTCTGACAGCTGCTTAAATAGCGAACTGTCAGATGGTGCTAACCAATACATGAGCAGGAATTTCCCACTAATTTAGTTGCTCGCATCTCAACCAATCCGTGTCGGCTGACAACACAGCCTGTGTGAGTGGAGTCGTAATTGTGAGGACTCAACAACTTGGAACCCTGACACCCACCTGTATTAAATTTATATTAAGTTTAGATTCATGAATTGAGAGGGTCTGCTGAAAAGAAATATGAATATATTGAAGCATATAAATCCTACCAAGCTGATGCCAAAATTAACACTTTTCCATTGAATGGTTTCCTTGATCCTGGAATATCAATCAACATTTAAATGTGCTACCTGTCTGATTAGAAATGGTTCCTTCTGGACAAGGGTCACATTGGTAGCAGCAAACTGGCTCTCCCTCTGGAACGCTTCTCCTCTCTCCTGCCTGGCACCTCTTCATGCCACACCTGGCAAAGGGCACCTTCTAAAAAAGAGAAGAGAGATATTGCAGGTGGCTCAGCATAGATTATTCTTCATTTATTCATTTGTACATTGCTCTTTCCATCTTTAGAACATCTTCAAAAGAAATGGTTTACCAGAAACTCCAGAGGGAGTCAGGCCAATGCAATCCTGACCCACTAATGGATGCTGGAGACTGGAACTGGGACCTCAAAATGTAAATGAAGGCTTGTGACATGGAGCTACAGCTTTTCTAAAAGAAAGAATTATAAGTCAAATCTCAAATGTGTTCAACTCAAAAGCATGTTTTTCCATCAAATTCCTGAATTTAATGGATTTCCCAGTGAAAGGGTGTTTTGCATCTCCTGGAGTGAATGAATCCTTTGCTGAATTTACAACTTTTTCTTCCAGCTCACCTTTGTGACCCAGACGATTTCATTGGAGTTAATGGTGAAATCTTGTCCTTGGGAAGCTGTGGAATCTATTTGCCCAACTTTCATGGGGACAAAAGATTGATTGGGGAGGAAAAGCCAGTTGAGAAGATCATAACGAGTAGACACCAATCCACTTTCTGAGAAGGAGACTTCCTCTCCAGCACTGTTGTTGAACTTGCTGTTCCTCAGATAGGGGAGAATCTGGGGAAAAAAAGACATCTGGACTGATTGGTTGAACTCCACACATAGGACATCCTGGTTTCCTTCATAAGGTGATGGCCATCAGCCTAGGAGAGGGTCTATATCTGAGAAGCTAAATGAGTCCCCTTGATGGAAATCTAAGTAATCAGAAGTAACATCAAATATTCAACTTGAATGACAACACATTTTCTTTATCATTGGACATTAGTATCATGGCTTCTTCAATTCCAGTCTTACAAGAATGGTAGCTACATACAAACATTTTAATGCCATATTCCAAATTTCATTGTGTAGTTTTGCTTTGTGATACTTGGTAAGCTACATTTTTAGTTTTATTTGGGCCCATAGTTTTGTAAATGACAAATGCAAGCTAGACTTTCTCTAGAAATAAAGAAAGTGTAGCTTGCAAAGAAGTAGATTTGACCAAATGGGGGCCATGTGGAAGGTTTGTCCTGCCCTGATTTATCACTTCACTGTCTAGAGAGGAAAAATTTAGCCTTTGATGTTGAAAAGTCTGATGAATTTCAGATCAGGAACCCAGTAAAGTTGAGTTCTTCTGCATATGCTGAAGTTGACAGAACCTTAACTCAACAAAGAAGGCAGTACAAGAAATGGCATACTAAAAAAATGGAGTGGACTCACAAATAATTCTAAGACACAATAATCAACCTTAATATGAACTGATATTACTTAATATTTAATAAAGTATTAAATATTAAATACTTTAATATTTACAATATTAAGTACTGCCATACTTAATATGTCTTTTTATAGATTGGATTCAGGCTATCTACTGAGAGAAAACCAGGAGGTTCTACCATGCTGACGAGGACTTCAACTGACCTGTCGAAGCATCTTCCACAAATGCACTCAGATTAGGACCATGTTGGGTTCTTCTGCACATGCTGAGCTTGACAGAAGCTTAACCCAACAAACAAAGCAGTACAAGAAATGGCACACTCTCAGGCAACCACTGATGTCCTTCCAGGAACTTCTAGGAAGCTCTTTGCTCTTATGAACAATCAGTTTGGTTTAATTCTCTTTTTCCGCCATCTATCTCTTTTCAACAAAAACCTCGAGGCTTCTGGGTGCACCGCAGGCGTCGGCGGCAGCTCCCTTTGGAGCGCTAACCCCCGCGATCTTGTAAAGCCACTAGAGCAGCGAAAATCAGATGTTCTAGCGGCTCGGAACTTTCCCCTCGGGAGAAGAGGGGAAGGCGAGCAGGCAGGTGTGGGTAGAGCTCCCCAAGACCTCCAGGATTAATCCTGGGGCGTAGAGGGTGAGAGCTCTCCAAGCATCTGAAGAAGCTCCGGATCCGGGACATGTCTGTTTTTTAACAGAACAAGGCGCCGTGACCACCCCTGTTAACTAAATGAATTCACATCGATTGGATTGAAAGCAGGCAGAGCAAGACAGGAGGAATCACAACTGCAAGTACTAAACTTTAACGCTAATAAACTACCACTTCCTTCGGAGCTTGAGATGGGAGAAAGCTTAAAAAAGATGGCGCTGAGTTGCTTAAGGGCGTGAAACCGAAAGTTAAAAGAGAAAGTGCTTGTTAACGCTCATTAACGCTCGTTAACACTGTCAGTACATCTTAAAAGACTTTTTGGGGTATTTTTGAGAATTGGAAATTAAAGAATACAATATTGATTTATCAATAAGCCATAATAATTATTAAGGACTGAGATTAAGAAGATCTGTTGGTTCTGCTGAGTGGCTGGTGGGAAAGTGCAGTTTGGAGATGGCTGCGAAGCAAATAAAAACTGTTGTGACTAAAAGTGTGGGGACTTCTCCAGCTCAAACATCAAAAATGCAGTTTTTGTTAGCCTCACCAGACACACAAACACTGACAGTTGAAGTTCTTCAGGGAGCTTTAAAGAAACGGTCTACTGATTTGTCTACTGATTTGGAAGAAAAAATCACACTCTGTTTTGAGGAAAAAATTAAAGTAGTGTCTGAGGAATTACTTGAAATTAAAGAAACAATTTAAACCCAAAATGATGCAATAAGAGAAGATATTGTGGAAGCATTTAAGGGACTGGTGGGTCATGTTACATCATTGGAAGAAAGGGTGAATGAAATTGATCAGTTTAATTTGAATGTGGAAGCTAAATTGGGAGAGGCTCAAAACAAGATGGAAAAGGTGGAAGCAGAACTCATAATGACACAATACAGAGCAATGGAATGGGCAGTGAGGGTCAGAGGCTTGAAAGAAAATAACCAGGAAAATCTCAGAGAGACTTTTGCACAAGCCCTTGCTCAGTTTACTGGAGAGTCTAAAGCAGAGTGTGACTGGCAAATAGACAAAATTTATTGCATTAATTCATGGATTGCCAGACAGAGACAACTACCAAGAGATATTGTGATTTACTTTGTTACAAGGAGAACAAGAAATGGAGTTTTACAAGTCTCTCATAAGAAGAAACTTCAAGTGGCAGGACAGGAGGTTTCAGTAATGAAGGAAATTCCCCCCAAAATGTTGAGATCTCGAAAGGACTATGCATTTTTAATTGATGAACTTAGAAGGCGTCAGTTGCAATACAGATGGGAAGCTCCAGCCGGATTCGTGGTGAATTATTTGGGTGAGAGACATCGTCTCAACTCAGTTTGGAAGGCAAGAGTTTTTACACTACCATACTAAAGGCTGGAAACCCACCATCTTTTATACGAGGTTATATGCTGGTGATAATATACAAGGTAATGATATAGAGAGATATTTGCAGAAGGAAAATATTCTTGCAATTACTGATGAACAAAGGGAAAGACTGAATGTATTAATAACCACTGAGGAAATACTTTTGGCAATTAAACAATTAAAAAGTGGAAAGGCTCCTGGCACAGATGGTTTGACAGCACTGTATTATAAAAATTTTCAATTAGAAATGGTAGAACCTCTTAAGGAGTTATTTGTTAAAATACAATGGGGAGGAGAAGTGCCACCATCCTGGAGAACAGCTTTTATTTCTCTGATCCCGAAAGATCAAGATCATAGTCAACCCAAAAATTACAGACCCATATCATTGCTTAATACAGATTATAAGATCTTTGCAAAAATTTTGGCAAATAGATTAATGTCAGTTTGCAACAAGTGATTCACAAAGATCAAACTGGATTTATACAAGGGAGACAAATGAAAAGCAATGTAAGACAAATTGTTAATATACTGGAGTATTTGGGGAAGAACAACCAAGTCCCTGCAGTGCTTATGTTTTTGGATGCAGAGAAAGCGTTTGATCGATTGAATTGGCAGTTTTTAGTAAAAGTAGCACAAAAGATGCAGTTGGGAGAGCATTTCATACAATCTATTAAGGCAATATACTAGAAACAAACAGCACAAATAATAGTTAATGGTAGTCTCACAGAAATCTTTAAAATTGAGAAAGGAACAAGACAGGAATGTCCCTTGTCTCCACTACTGTTTATTTTAACTTTGGAAGTATTGCTGAATAAAATACGGGAGGCGGATAACATACAGGGTATTAAAGATCAGGCAACATGATTATAGACTACGAGCATTTGCAGATGATTTGGTTGTAACTTTAACCCAACCAGTAAATTCAGTTACAGGTTTGATGGAGATAATTAGGCAATAGGGTCAAGTGTCAGGGTTTAAAATAAATATAGGGGAAACAAAGATGATAGTTAAGAATATAAATACAAATCAAAAAGAAGAAATGGAAAGAGTAACAGGATGCGAGATAGTGAAAAAGGTTAAGTACTTAGGAATTTTTATTACAATGTCAAATGGGAAATTATTCAAGTATAATTATGAATTGTTATGGCATAAAATACAGATAGAGATGGATAAATGGAAAAAATTACAACTGTCTTTGTTAGGAAGAATAGCAGCAGTTAAAATGAATGTTCTGCCCAAGTTTCTATTTCTTTTTCAAATGATACCAATACTTAAAAAGGATGCAAATCTGGAGGAATGGCAGAGAGGCGTTAACAATTTTGTTTGGGCAGGGAAGAGACCGAGAGTTAAATTAAAAATAATGCAGGATACACGTGAAAGAGGAGGTTTGAAATTGCCCAATCTAAAATTGTACTATGAAGCAGCTGTTTTGTCAGCAATTAGTGATTGGATTAATTTAACAGATGAAAGAATACTGAATATTGAAGGGTATGATTTGCTGTATGGTTGGCATGCCTACTTAGTCTATGAGAAGAAGGTGGATAGGACTTTTAAAAGTCATATACTAAGGAATGCCCTCCTGCGTGTTTGGAAAAAATACCAATATAAATTGAATGGCAAGATACCCATGTGGGTAGTACCCAGACATGCGATAGAAAATATAGAACAAAGACAGGATGTAACTACTTATAAAGAACTTCTGTTTACAGAAAGAAATGTACTACAGTTAAAGCCTTTGAATGTACTAAGAGAGGAAAGGGCAATTCAAACCTGGTTTCAATATGTACAGCTGCAGAATAGATGGAAAAAAGACCAGAAAATTGGTGTTATACAAAGTGAAGAAAATTTGATAAAACAAATTAGGGACCAGAGTAGAATGCATATAAAAAGGTTGTATAATATTTTGATAGAAATAGACTCAGAGACAGAGTTAGTTAAAGATTGTATGATAAAATGGGCACAAAATTTTGAGGAACCAATAATGATGGAAACATGGGAAAGGATCTGGGTAAGAAATGTAAAATTGACACAAGCTCAAAATTCGAGAGAAAATTTTTATAAAATGTTTTGTAGATGGCATTTGGATCCTAAAAAGTTAGCTTGTATGTATCCAAACTTACAACCCAAATGTTGGAGATGTGATTGTGTTGATGCTACCTATTTTCATGTTTGGTGGACTTGTAAAAAAGTTAAAGCATTTTGGATAAAAATATGGTGGATTATTCAAAATATATTTTTTAAAAAGGATAAAGTTTACTCCACAGTTGTTTTTGTGAGGTATCATTACAGATTGTACGGCTATAGAGATTAATCTGATTCTGAACTTAATAACTTTTGGTGGCGCAGTACTGGAAGAAGGAAGGTTTACCTACTATTCAAGAATGGACATTAAAAGTAGTAAATTTAGCAGAAACAGTGAAAATTTCAGCATATCTAAAGGACCATTCAAATGAGAAATATATGTTAGAATAGAAAAGATGGATTGATTATATTCAAGGCAAATATCGGACTAAAAAATTTCAAATAGTTTATGAATGATCAAAGAGATTTTATAAAGTACTTAAATTTAGTTTAGTAAAAGGGGAGTTAAAAGTTCAAAAGGGGGATAGGAGACTATTGATAATTAGCTTACGTTAGCTTATGATTGTCAAATGTTATACCCTGTATTTTGCTCTGGGAAGTGGGGGGGGAGAGGGAGGGGAAGGGGAGGGTTGGAAGGGGAGCAGGGAGGGAGAAGGGGAAATGTTTGTAAAAATTTTTAAAACTTTTCAATAAAAAAACCAAACAAAAACCTCTTACCGGTACTTAATTCAAATGACAGTTTTCCATAATTGCTATCTTAATCTCTTCTTAGGTACATTTTAAATACAGATATTTAATCAGTAGATCAAGAAATGCCTAGTGGTAGTTTTCTACCTAGACAACTACCTATCATTTATTTGATCTGTGGATCAGATAAAAAGGTCACTGGGATTACCTGCCATGATTGAATATTTGAGATCCTCTTTCCAAGCCTCATCATGGTTGGTTGTGCTCCAGATCCATGCATTACATGTAATGCTTGTGCCACAGCATAAATGGCATTGTAGATGTTGTAACTTTCACCTTCCATGCTTGTTTCAAAAACGTAAGAAGGTAAACTTTGTAAATTCTCCCTTCCTGTACATTGTTTCTTCCCCTTTGGAAAGATCCTGCCTGGTTTGTGGATCCTGCAGCCAAACAACATTTCCCAACATAATAGGAGAAAGATGTCTCCTTGTGGCTTCAAGGGGTCTAAAGACAGGAGGAAATGATTGAATTCTGAGAGATCCCCAGTGTGGGGCCTTAAATGCAAAGCCCCATGGAAGGGCTTTACTGCTTTCGATATGTCTTGAATACTGACCACACTAAGTTTCCAATGGGAAGTTAAGATCCAAACTTTCCGAAATGATATCTTTCTCAAATGTTCATAGATACTCATTGTCACCTGTACATTTCTAATGCTATTGGAGTCTCCAAATAGAACAATCACTTCAGCTTTAGTCCAAGTGTCCGAAATGTGCAGTATTTTCAACTTTGGAGTTTTAAGAAAATTTGATTTCAACTTTTCAGTGAAGGCCACGCAGATCTCCTTCTCCTGGAGCATTGGCGTCAGAGTTGAGACGAAACGTTCTCCTCTGTCATCTTCAGGGGCTACCAGCCCAACCCAGTTCCATTGGAAATACAGGAGCAGCTGCACTAAAGCCACATACTGATCAAATTCACTGGGATTAATCCAGAAGAAGGAAGGATAAACTCTTCTCTCTCCCTGAGTGAACTCAAAGCCAACACCTAGCTGGAGAAAGTGAGTTTCTTGATAGAGTAAATTTTAAGGGTCACCATTATGTGGATTGTTGCCCCACCTGATTCACTTTGAGTGACAAGCTTAATTTTCTGGACTTGTTAGGAAGAAGGCTTACATATTAGGAAGAAGAGGTTATGTATTTTGCCTGGTGATGATGTGTCAAAAGCCAAGGGAATGTCAAATTAATACAGAGAATATACTAACTACACTACTTTTATGAAGAATAGATTAGGAAGGAATTCCTCTTGGCAAATACCACATTTCAATATAGCTCATTATCTATCACTTTTGACTTCTATAAAAACACACAAAATATAAATATAGGTCCCCGCAAACCCCTTTTCCACCTTTAGCTGCACTGTGTGTTATTTGTCTACCCCATACTCTATCCAATGAGGCCTCTTACCTGTGGGACCTTGAAGGTGCTGAAGATGGAGGCCATCTGCCTTGAGGATCTGTGGTTGAGATCTCCGATGACAGAGAGCAGAGGATGCTGCCTGTCACATTTGTAACCTGGAATCATTTGGCCTCTTGTGGAGAGAAGGGAGAGGCTGTTTGAGGAAATCTCCATCTGAGTCTGAAAATTGCTATAGATGTGGAAGCCAAGGGTGATGTTGGGGAGGAGAACCAGATCCTTGTTGACCTCTGTGACTGCAAATACCAATGCTACTAACTGCTGGTAGTTCTTGGGTATGACTCTATAGTGAGAAAATCATCAGGGAAATTTTAAGGAAAGCTTGTGTGTGCTGGTGTCATGTTTAAAAACGTCCTTTGTAGGAGGAATTCCCAAATTCATTTGGGTTGTGTTGGCTTTCTTGGCAGCTGCAGCATACGGCTGGCTCATAATTAAGTGATTGTCCACTAGGATCCCAAGATCCCTCTCACAGTTACTTCTATTGAGCAATGTACCACATATATGGTACCTGTGCATTTTGTTTTTCTTCCCTAAATGTAGAACCTTGCTTTTTTCACTGTTGAATTTCATTTTGTTAGATAGCGCCCAATGTTCAGGTCTGTCCAGATCCTTCTGTATCTTCAGCCAATCTTCTGGAGTGTTTGCTATTCCTGCCTGCTTGGTGTCATCTGCAAATTTGATGAGTTCCCCATCTATCCCCTCGTGCAAGTCATTGATGAAGATATTGAAGAGAACTGGAAAGATTGAGAATTCTAGCCTATTTTATCAGTTCTTCATTGAGAAAAGCACAAACATCTGAACTACGCTAGGGCATTGCAAACATCACTAGAACAAGTATTTCTGAAAAGAGTCCTTGAACAAACCAAATAATTAGGTGAAACTTACAAAATCTCCTCCCGAAATGAAGATGGGTCTTTTTTAAAGGATTTAAAGTTGAATTTATATACAGTTCCAATGGGAAAATTCCCACCAATAATGAAATCACCAGGCCTGTAAAAGTCTCTCGTACTGTGTAAAGTGTTTCTCAACACACACCTAGTTTGCATCTTCTTAGCAGAAGTTGGAGGCAGGAGCCAGAAGAGCAGCAGCAGCAGGAGGAGGAGAGGCAGCCCAGACATTCTTCCCACCTTTCCTCCTAGATCAGGAACCCAAAGGGTGTTTTGTGTGTGCAGAGACTGAATTGCAGGGAGCCCTTGAAATCTCAGCAGAGCTTTAGCACAAGAGAGATAGTCTGTGCCACCTGGATGGCCCCCAAAGCAAATTTATATTCAACCATGCTTCCTGTTGCCTGTGTATGGTCTGTGACCAAAGAGGATACTAAGGCAATACAAGTCTCACCAAACCCTGAAGTTGCCTCTTCACAACACAAAGCAAGGTGACATGTCCTGCCTCCACTGGGAGAACTCCGAGTATTTAATTTAAAGCAGGTTTCAACTTGGAAGATTTTTGTGGGTAGAAATCCATAGGGGATACATTAGAGATTGCTGTTCTTCTGATAATTGCATGGAAAAGCAATTTTCTTATTTACTGAGCAATACACCAGATAGAGAAAAATGAGTTTGGATTTCCTATTATTAATCCACAGATCAGATGCACTGGACAATCAAGGTGGAATTGTGTATTTGAGTCATGTGAAACTGAGCATGTGCACACAAGGTGGAGTTTGGCCTCTTCCATAGGTTGTTTGGATAGTATAAGTGTTGATGGGGCATGGTGGCCTTTGACAATCAATTGAATCCTAGTAAGTCTGGGCAATCATACCAACACTTGGATGGAATAAGTGGTTTATAAATACTAACATGGCAGGTGACGTAATTAGACACTAATTCTTCCGATAGAACTTAATAGTTGGCAAGAGAATTTCTCAAGGTATTAGGTTGAAATAAACTCTATGTGAAGAGTTTCCAACAATGAGTTGGAATCAGAAAAGTTTGCCTGCTGTATTTGTCTTGGGAAGCAGGTCTTCAGAATTGTGAACTGGTGTGGGAAAGACACCGTCACCAAATGGCAAACGTCTGGATTGGCAGAGGTAATAGGAGTGTGTCCATGGTATTATGTGGTTCTCTCCATTCCCTGGAGCTCTTTCCATTCAGTGTTAGTTGGAGGGGAGACACTGAGCCCCAACCTCTGGTTTTCAAGGTACCTCAATGAGTCCTTCTCGTTTCAAAGTCAAGTATCACCCTTACCCTGAGGGTATTCAATTATACAACCATTGATTGACCAAGCAATGAGGTCAAGATTTTGCCCTAGTACCCGAAGCCTATTGAATGGGGAGGAACAGTCTCCATTTTAATCCTAGTAGAATCAAGCAGCTGTGGATGATTGGTCCTCCCAGCACTGAGGACACTGGATCTTTGATCTTGCATGACTTGCTTAGGACTGCTGTGCACTCTGGGTGTCTTCCTGGACTCTCAGCTCCTCCTCCAAAAGCAGATGTTAGTGATGGTAGTTTTTTGTAAAGCTTCGATTTGTTCAAAAGGATGATATTGAGCTGTGGAGAGTCTGAATGCCCCAAAATCAACAAAGAAAATGAAGGCAAGAAGAAAGGTTGGAAGCAGAAAGTCTCTATTATTGGGATCAGACCAGGAACGGAACTGGATCAAGCATAAATTCATCCGTGAGAGAGATGTTGTTCCTGCATCTCTCAAGGAGGTTGTGGCTATCCCGCTCCTCAAGTAAGTGATCCCATCGTACTGGCCAATGTCAACCCTGAAGCTGATCTGGCTGAAGCCATCTTGAGGGTTCAGTCAGAGGTGGGCTGCACATATGTTAACAACCGGTTCACCAGAAATGTTCACCTTCCTCGCTTGTGCGCTGCTTCAAACTCCCTGGAAGTCTTTTTAGGCAGCCGCAGTGAGTACAGCAGGCGAGGCGTGGAACTCAGCTGGGCTGTGCGGGTGGGGCCAGTGAGCCAGAGTGTTAGCAATATAGGACAGAATAGTGCTAGGGACGGTGGGTGGGCCCAGCCGGTGGTCAGAACTACCAGTTCCCCTGAGCTGGTCTGACCAGGCAACAGCCCACCTCTGGGTTCAGTGCTGCCACACTGGAGCAAAGGACTTTTACTTTTAATTCGGTGAAGACCAAAAGGCCCCTCAGAGCTGGTTTTCACCAGATATGTGCCAATATGATCTTTCCAATAAAGCTATTCTTATTTTGGATTCCACCTGCCTTTAAGTTTTTGCTTGCAATGGATCTATTATTTGGAATCCCCACAGCCAATTTTCATCCAGTATGCAATATGCCTACTTTTTCAAAAATTTATTAATCAATTTGTTTTATTCCACTGAGGGTCCCTGTTATCTGGGAGCATCGTCAATATTACAAATAAGAATTTCAAAAAGTGTCATTTGGTCCTTGGAACATTTATGAATGGTAGTGCTGGGAACACTTGTCAGATTTACACTTCTACACACACCTTCCCCTCCCCTCTACACCCCTCCCCCAATTTAAGGAAGGAGGTGCTTTTTCTTTTGAGTGGCAGTTCTGACATCCCAGCATCAAACTGCCCCACAGGATCTTACACCTACTTGCAGACAGCCATTGTTTGAATAAATGTACACACCACCAACTAATAAAAAAATAGCTATTCTTTTGGGAGATTCCCTTTAACTCCCTCCAACCATGACTTTATCAATCTCCTGCTAACATGTTCATTTTTTCATCAAGTTCATTCCTCAGAACCAAGAACCCTCTATGTTTCTAAATTCATTTCCATGCCTTTTAAGCAGGGGTGAAATCCAGCAGGTTCTGACAGGTTCTGGAGAACCAATAGCGGAAATTTTGAGCAGTTTGGAGAACCAGCAAATACCATCTCTGTCTGGCCCCAGAATGGGGTGGGATTGGAGGTTTTGCCATATCCTTCCCCCAGGAGTGGGGAGAGAATGGAGATTTTGCAGTATCCTCCTCCTGCCACGTCCACCAAGTCACACCCAAAGAACCGGTAATAAAAAAAATTGGATTTCACCACTGTTTTTAAGTCCTCCAATTTCCCCATCTTGATTGTATGCCATAACACACACACACACACACACACACACACACACACTTCCTAAAGACTGAATTCTTCCAGACAGTCACTGGAACAAAATGAAAAGTGTTCTTGTGAACAGTTCATATCAATTTCTCTGTCAAACACAGCTATCTTGGTTTTTGATATATAATTTTTCAAATGCATACTCATAACAAGGATGTATATCTATCTATGGAACGATTTTTGGAAATGATTCGAGTCCTTAGATATCATCTGCATATAGTAGTAGAAGACATTTGTCTTCTCAAATAACCACTTTTTAAAGTATTTCCTGACCTCTTATCTCTAATTTCTTTAAAGAAATCAGAGAGTATCATAAAACAAGGTCTTCCTCCCTACTCAGTAATCAATTGTTTAATTATTTGTTCAAGAAAGAACAAGCCATGATGTATTCATCTATCTATCTATCTATCTATCTATCTATCTATCCATCCATCCATCCATCCATCCATCCATCCATCCATCCATCCTTCCATCTTCATAACAGTCACAAAGAATAAATAAGGTATGAAAAGCTGGGGCCAGAAAATAATCACATGATCTTATTGATGAAAAATGTAGCTTTCTCACTTAAGTTAATAGAAATTAAAAGAGTATGGTTCATATAAACTCCATACCTTTTAAAAAAACTAATGGCCAATTGAATGAAAAAATTAGCAGGAAAAGGCAAACCCTTGCTAATCTATTGGAAAAAAAGTCTTAAAAACACTAATAGTGAACACAACACATTTTTATAGCCAATCAGATTAAAAAAAGAGAACAGGCATGTTGGAAAGTAATAACAACATCTTTACCTTATTATCATTTATTTCCAAGTTGATCATGGGGCCTCCCTGGGAAGAACTGGCATTAATGAAAAATAAAAGGATGGGTGTTTGTTGCTGATTATTAGAAATTTGTGATTAGCACATCACTTGATTTAGAATTATTTAAGGAAAAAGCACCTCTCTCATCATTTATTTTAAAAATCAAAAACTAAAATGTCAAAATTAAACATACATCCCCATATACATCAGAGATTTTTATGTCTCATTATATTCTCTCTACAATTGAGATTTGGTTTAAATAGGATAATGTAGCATTTGGGGAAAAAGATACAAGCCAAGAGACCAGACCCAGAGGCCAAGATGGAGAAGATCTCCACGGCCACCATGGACTTCCCTTTGGTGCTCAGGTAGGTAGGGAGAAAGGAGATCCAAACACTGCAAAAGACCAGCATGCTGAAAGTAATGAACTTGGCTTCATTAAAGCTGTCAGGCAATTTCCTAGCCAAAAAGGCCACCGTGAAACTGATGAGGGCCAGAAAACCCATGTAGGAGAGGACAGTGGAAAACATGAAAGCTGAGCCTTCATTACATTCCAAGATGGCCTCTCCTACTAAAGAGTGGAAGTCAAAGTTGGGAAATGGAGGAGAGGTTCCCAGCCAGGTGGCACAAAGAAGTGCTTGGACCAGGGGACAGGCTAAGACAATGGAGTTGGTCAGAGGTTTTCCTAAGAGTTTCCTTGTCTTGTTCCCTGGCTTGGTGGCCATGAAGGCCAGAACCACCATGACAGTTTTTGCCAAAATGGACGAAACAGCCAGGGAAAAGAGAATGGCAAAGGCAGTTTGTCGGAAGAGACAGGTGAGCTTCCCAGGTCGACCAATGAAAAGGAAGGAGCAGAAGAAGCAGAGCAGGAGGGAGACCAGGAGGACATAGGTGAGATCCCTGTTGTTGGCCTTGACAATTGGTGTGTTGTGATTTTTACGGAAAATCACCAGAACTGCCAATGTGATCACAGAGAGAGAAAGAGCGAGAGAAACTAAAATGTATCCCAGGCTGTCTTGATAGGAAAGGAAATGGATCTTCTTGGCAATGCAGTTGTCCTTGTCCTTGTTGGGATATTTGTTTTCTGGGCAGGGGTCACAGTGAGCTGCATCTGAAATCGAAAGTCAGTGTGAATTTCTTGGTGAATCAACAAGGGTGAATCATCCATCCATACTGACAAGGTGTCAAGTTTCTGAAAGATGCCCTAATTAATTCATGAGCCATGATCCAAACTTCAAAAGAAATATAGTGATTGCCACAATGCTTGGAATAGCCAGAAAAATGGATCTCTTCTCTGGCTCAACATCTCTTCTTTATACTTCAAATCCACTCATTCAAACTTTTTTTATTTACAGGAAAGGTTTAGCAGATATAGGTAGACAGATCTGCTCTGTCTCTGACAGGTCTACAAATCACTTGGGACATCGAATGTTCTGATAGAAGAGGCAGGTTGTTAATTAAGATTAAAGCTAGAATCTCACATCCCATTCTTTCCCAGAAAGATTGGTGTCTGGTTTTCCTGATGGGATGTAAAAGTAGGAGTGGAAAGCCTAGTAGGGAACCCATGAATTGTGCTCCAAAATCAACTGAAGCTGACCTAACCAAAGCCATCTTGACAGCTTCAATGTTTCACACTGGAGCTGAGGGATAGGGAGGCAGGATTTTAGATAGCTGGGATTTTGATAGCCAAAACAAAATACTTTCTCTTGGGAACCAAGGACATTCTCAGAGAATGTATTCAGAGGAAGGTGGAGTGAAGTCACCAGGCAACTAGACAGCACTGTGATTGTTTTGAGAAAGTGACAAACTTTTACTTTTAATTAGGTGAAAACCATGGGAATCTTCAGTGTCGGTTTTCACCAGATCTGTTCCAATATGATATATCCAATGAAGCTATTATTTGAGGAATCTACCTGCTTGGAGTTTTGCTTGATATGTGTGAATTACTCGGAACCCTGACACCCACCTGTATTAAATTTAAATTAAGTTTAGATTCATGAATTGATAGGGTCTGCTGAAAAGAAATATGAATATATTGAAGTATATAAATCCTACCAAGCTGATGCCAAAATTAACACTTTTCCATTGAATGGTTTCCTTGATCCTGGAAGATCTACATTTAAATGTGCTACCTGTCTGATTAGAAATGGTTCCTTCTGGACAAGGGTCACATTGGTAGCAGCAAACTGGCTTGCCCTCTGGAACGTTCCTCCTCTCCCCTGCCAGGCACCTCTTCATGCCACACCTGGCAAAGGGCACCTTCTAAAAAAGAGAAGAGAGATATTGCAGGTGGCTCAGCAAAGATTATTCTTCATTTATTCATTTGTACATTGCTCTTTCCATCTTTAGAACATCTTCAAAAGAAATGGTTTACCAGTAACCAGGATAAACTCCAGAGGGAGTCAGGCCAATGCAATCCTGACCCACTAATGGATGCTGGAGACTGGAACTGGGACCTCAAAACGTAAATGAAGGCTTGTGACATGGAGCTACAGCTTTTCTAAAAGAAAGAATTATAAGTCAAGTCTCAAATGTGTTCAACTCAAAAGCATATTTTTTCATCAAATCCCTGAATTTAACGGGTTTCCCAGTGGAAAGGGTGCTGTGCATCCCATGGAGTGAATGAATCCTGAATTTATAATGTTTCCTTCCACCTCACCTTTGTGACCCAGATGATTTCATCGGAGTTAATGGTGAAATCTTGTCCTTGAGAAGCCGTGGAATCTATTTGCCCAACTTTCATGGGGACAAAAGATTGATTGGGGAGGAAAAGCCAGTTGAGTAGATCATAACGAGTAGACACCAATCCACTTTCTGAGAAGGAGACTTCCTCTCCAGCACTGTTGTTGAACTTGATGTTCCTCAGAGAGGGGAGAATCTGGAAAAAAGAAAAAGACACCTGGACTAATTGGCTGAACTCCACACATAGGACATCCTGGTTTCCTTCATAAGGTGATGGTCATCAGCCTCGGAGTTGGGTTTATATCAGAGAAGCTAAATGAGTTCCCTTGATGGACATCTAAGTAATCAGAAGTAACATCAAATATTCAACTTCAATGACAACACATTTTCTTTATCATTGGACATTAGTATCATGGCTTCTTCAATTCCAGCCTTACAAGAATGATAGCTACATACAAACATTTTTCTGCCATATTCGAAATTACATTGTGTAGTTTTGCTCTGTGATACTTGGCAAGCTACATTTTCAGTTTTATTTGGGCCCATAGTTTTGTAAATGACAAATGCAAGATAGACTTTCTCTAGAAATAGAGAAAGTGTAGCTTGCAAAGAAGTAGATCTGACCAAGTGGGTTTCTTGTAGAAGGTTTGTCCTGCCCTGGTTTATCACTTTACTGTCTAGAGAGGAATAATTTAGCCTTTGATGATGAAAAGTCTGATGAATTTTAGATCAGGAATCCAGTAGGACCAAGATGAGTTCTTCCCCATATGCTGAAGTTGACAAAGATTCAACTCAACAAAGAAGGCAGTACAAGAAACAGCATACTAAAAAAAAATGGAGCGGACTCAGAAATAATTCTTAGCCATAATAATGAACATTAATATGAACAAATACCTCTCACTTAATTCCAATGATAATTTTCAATAATTGCTATCTTAATCTCTTCTTAGATACATTTTACATATAGATCAAGAAATGCATAGAGGTAATTTTCTACCTAGACAACTACCTATCATTTATTTGATCTGTGGATCAAATAAAAAGTCATTGGGGTTACCTGCCATGATTGAATATTTGAGATCCTCTTTCCAAGCCTCATCATGGTTGGTTGTGCTCCAGATCCATGCATTGCATGTAATGCGTGTGCCACAGCATAAATGGCATTGTAGATGTTGTAACTTTCTCCTTCCATGCTTGTTTCAAAAACGTAAGAAGGTAAACTTTGTAAATTCTCTCTTCCTGTACATTGTTTCTTCCCCTTTGGAACGATCCTGCCTGGTTTGTGGGTCCTGCAGCCAAACAACTTTTCCCAACATAATAGGAGAAAGATGTCACCTTGTGGCTTCAAAGGGTCTAAAGACAGGAGGAAATGACTGAATTCTGAGACATCCCCAGCGTGGGGCCTTAAATGCAAAGCCCCATGGAAGGGCTTTACTGCTTTCGATACGTCTTGAATACTGACCACACTAAGTTTCCAATGGGAAGTTAAGATCCAAACTCTCCGAAATGATGTCTTTCTCAAATGTTCATAGATACTCATTGTCACCTGTACATTTCTAATGCTATTGGAGTCTCCAAATAGAACAATCACTTCAGCTTTAGACCAAGTCTCTGAAATATGCAGTATTTTCAACTTTGGAGTATTAAGAAAATTTGATTTCAACTTTTCAGTGAAGGCCACGCAGATCTCCTTCTCCTGGAGCATTGGCGTCAGTGTTGAGACGAAATGTTCTCCTCTGTCATCTTCAGGGGCTACCAGCCCAACCCAGTTCCATTGGAAATACAGGAGCAGCTGCACTAAAGCCACATACTGAGCAAATTCACTGGGATTAATCCAGAAGAAGGAAGGATAAACTCTTCTCTCTCCCTGAGTGAACTCAAAGCCAACACCTAGCTGGAGAAAGTGAGTTTCTTGATAGAGTAAATTTTAAGGGTCACCATTATGTGGATTATTGCCCAACCTGGCTCACTTTGAGTGACAAGCTTAATTTTCTGGCCTTGTAAGGAAGAAGGCTTACATATTAGGAAGAAGAGGTTATGTATTTTGCCTGGTGATGATGTGTCAAAAGCCAAGGGAATGTCAAATTAATACAGAGAATATTCTAACTACACTACTTTTATGAAGAATAGATTAGGAAGCAATTCCTCTTGACAAATGCCACATTTCAATATATCTCATTATCTAGCACTTTTGGCTTCTATAAAAACATATCTCGACACAAAAATATAAATATAGGTCCCCCCAAACCCCTTTTCCACCTTTAGCTTCACTGTGTGCTTTGTTGTTTGTCTATCCCATACTCTATCCAATGAGGCCCTTTTACCTGTGGGACCTTGAAGGTGCTGAAGATAGAGGCCATCTGCCTTGAGGATCTGGGGTTGAGATCTCCGATGACAGAGAGCAGAGGATGCTGCCTGTCACATTTGTAACCAGGAATCATTTGGCCTCTTGTGGAGAGAAGGGAGAGGCTGTTTGAGGAAATCTCCATCTGAGTCTGAAAATTACTATAGATGTGGAAGCCAAGGGTGATGTTGGGGGGGAGAACCAGATCCTTGTTGACCTCTGTGACTGCAAATATCAAAGCTACGAACTGCTGGTAGTTCTTGGGTTTGACTCTATAGTGAGAAAATCATCAGGGAAATTTTATGGAAATTTTGTGTGTGCTGGTGTCATTTTTAAAAACGTCCCAAATTCTTTTGGGTTGTGTTGGCTTTCTTGGCAGCTGCAGCATACGGCTGGCTCATAATTAAGTGATTGTCCACTAGGACCCCAAGATCCCTCTCACAGTTACTTCTATTGAGCAATGTACCACATATACGGTACCTGTGCATTTTGTTTTTCTTCCCTAAATGTAGAATCTTGGTTGTTTCACTGTTGAATTACATTTTGTTAGATAGCGCCCAATGTTCATGTCTGTCAAGATCCTTCTGTATCTTGAGCCTATCTTCTGGAGTGTTTGCTATTCCTGCCTGCTTGGTGTCATCTGCAAATTTGATCAGTTCCCCATCTATCCCCTCGTCCACGTCATTGATGAAGAGGTTGAAGGGAACTGGAAAGATTGAGAATTCTAGCCTATTTTATGAGTTCTTTATTGAGAAAAGCACAAACATCTGAACTATGCCAGGGCATTGCAAACATCACTAGAACAAATATTTCTGAAAAGAGTCCTTGAACAAACCAAATAATTATTTACCTGTTTCCCCTTTAGGTGAAACTTACAAAATATTCTCCCGAAATGAAGATGGGTCTTTTTTAAAGGATTTAAAGTTGAATTTATATACAGTTCCAATGGGAAAATTCCCACCAACAATGAAATCACCAGGCCTGTAAAAGTCTCTCGTAGTGTGTACAGTGTTTCTCAACACACACCTAGTTTGCATCTTCTTAGCAGAAGTTGGAGGCAGGAGCCAGAAGAGCAGCAGCAGGAGGAGGAGAGGCAGCCCAGTCATTCTTCTCACCTTTCCTCCTAGATCAGAAATCAAAAGGGTGTTTTGTGTGTTCAGAGGTTGAATTGCAGGGAGCCCTTGAAATCTCAGCAGAGCTTTAGCACAAGAGAGATAGTCTGTGCCACCTGAATGGCCCCCAAAGCAAATTTATATTCAACTGTGCTTCCTGTTACCTGTGTATGGTCTGTGATCAAGGAGGATACTAAGGACAGACAAGTCTCACCAAACCCTGAAGTTGCCTCTTCCCAACACAAGACAAGGTGACATGTTCTGCTCCCACCAGGAGAACTCCGAATATATAATTTGAAGCAGGTTTTATGTCGGAAGATCTTCATGGGTAGAAATCCATAGGGGATACATTAGAAATTACCATTCTCCTGATAATCACAAGGAAAAACAATTTTCCTATGTACTGAGCAATACACCAGATAAAGAAAAATGATTTTAGGACTCTTGTTGTTAATCCACAGATCAGATGCAGTTGAGAGTCAAAGTGAAGTTGGGTATTTGAATTATGTGAAACTAAGCATGGGGATGTCTTCATGGGGATGGTGGGGATGGTGGCCCTTGACAATCAGTTGTACCCTAGTAAGTCTGGACAATCATATCAACTGGATGGAGTAAGTGGTTTATGAATACGAACATTTCGGGGGATGAAATTAAACACTAACTTCTCCCATAGAACTTAAAAAAGAGAAACTTCCTCACAGTGAGGACAATTAACCAATGGAACAGCTTTTCTTCAGACGTTGTGGGTGCTTCATCACTGGAGGTTTTGAAGAAGAGACTGGAGAGTCATGTGTCTGAAATGGTGTAGGATCTCATGCTTGAGTGGGGGAGGGGGCTGGACCAGAAGACCTTTAAGGTCCCTTCCACCTCTATTCTGATTTTGATCATCAGCCTTTTTCCCTCTGTTGAATCATTTCTATCTTTCTGCACCTATTTGCAGACCTTATCATTGTTCCCTTCATTTTCCCTTCTGTTATAAAGACTGAATTGGTCCAGGAAGTCACTGGGACACAGAGATTGTGCAGCTGTCTGACAAGGGCTTCCTTAAAGCTGTTCATTCCATTTTTTTTTTTGCTTCTTGTTCATTCCATTTCCCCATAAATCATAACCATGTTGTGTATATTACCTTCCAAATACTTACCCATAGTGAGAATATATATACCAAATCTATGAACATTTATAGCAAATCATTTGAGTTCTCAGAGACCATAGTGTCCACTGTATATAAGAGTAAACAGACATTTGCAGGTCCAAATAACCAACCGTTAAGCATGTCCTGTATTCTTACCTGTAAGTTCATTAAATAACCAAGAGAATATCACACAACCATATCTTTCTTACTACTCACAATGCATTGCCTTTAACTTCACCCTTCCTTCCTTCCTTCCTTCCTTCCTTCCTTCCTTCCTTCCTTCCTTCCTTCCTTCCTTCCTTCTTTCCTCCGTCCCTCCCTCCCTCCTTCCTTCCTTCCTTCGTTCCTTCCTTCCATCCATCCATCCATCCATCCATCCATCCATCCATCCATCCACCTTCCTTCTTTGTAATATTTGGAAGAAATATTAAGAAGGGAGCAAGAGCAGGAAAATATCCATGAATATCAATTTCACATGATCTTATTTATTAATAAACTATGTTTCTCAATTAACATAACAGAGAATAAAACAATATGGTTCATTTCAATGCTAGAATTAAAAAAAAATCTCTAATAGTCAACTGAAAGAAAATTTCAGTAGAAAATTCAGCAAAGGAATCAGTGGAAGGGAACAAGGTTAAAAACACTGAGAGTGAAACAAACCCAACATATTCTTAAATATATATTTTGATTAAAATTAATTAAATGAGAAACTATCATTTTGGAAACTAATATCCAGATATACACTATCAATATTTATTATCAAGTTGATCTTTGGGACAACTAGCATTAATGAAAAAAGTGGGTGATTGTTGCAGATTAACAGACATTCTGAGATTACTCACATCACTTGATTTCCAATTGTTTAAGGGACAAGTCCTCCATCATTTCCTCTGTTTTAAAGAAATGAGATGAATTTGAAAAATGTCCAAAATCAAAATGTAACCTCATAATCCCTGCATAAATGAGGGTGGAATGAGGCATTTTAATTGGTTTTTATGTTGTGATTTTTAATGTTGTAAACCAGCTGGAGTCACCTGTGTGTAAATTCGATGTCAATATAAATGTGTTTCATATTTGTAATCAGGGATTATAATCACAGTTCCTTGTGCCTCATTATATTCTCTCTACAATTCAGCTTGGGTTTAAATAGGATAATATAGCATTTGGGGAAAAAGATGCAAGCCAAAAGACCAGCCCCAGAGGCCAAGATGGAGAAGATTTCCACGGCCACCATGGACTTCCCTTTGGTGCTCAGGTAAGTGGGGAGGAAGGTGATCCAAACACTGCAAAAAACCAGAATACTAAAAGTAATGAACTTTGCTTCGTTAAAACTATCAGGCAATTTCCTAGCCAGAAAGGCCACAGAGAAACTCACAAGGGCCAGGAAACCCAGATAGATGAGAACAACATAAAACATCAAAGCTGAGCCTTCATTACATTCCAAGATGGCCTCTCCTACTAAAGAGTGGAAGTCAAAGTTAGGAAATGGAGGGGAGGTGCCCAGCCAGGTGGCACAAAGAACTGCTTGGACCAGGGGACAGGCTAAGACAATGGAATTGGTCAGAGGTTTTCCTAAGAGTTTCCTTGTCCTGTTTCCTGGTTTGGTGGCCATGAAGGCCAGAACCACCATGACAGTTTTTCCCAACACAGAGGACACTGCAAGGGAAAAGAGAATGGCAAAGGAAGTTTGTCGGAAGAGACAAGTGAGCTTCACAGGTCGACCAATGAAGAGGAAGGAGCAGAGGAAGCAGAGCAGGAGGGAGACCAGGAGGATGTAGGTGAGATTTCTGTTGTTGGCCTTGACAATTGGTGTGTTGTGATTTTTACGGAAAATCACTAGAACTGCCAATGTGATCACAGAGAGAGAAACAGCGAGAGAAACTAAAGTGTATCCCAGGCTGTCTTGATAGGCAAGGAAGTGGATCTTCTTGTCAATGCAGTGATCCTTCTCCTTGTTTGGATATTGGTTTTCTGGGCAGGGGTCACAGTGAGCTGCATCTGAAATCAAAAGTCAGTGTGAATTTCATGGTGAATCAACAAGGGCAAATCATCCATCTATACTGACAATGCTGGGAATGTCAGCTTTGGAAGCCATATTACCCCGGAAACTTCCATGCTGCCACCTTCTCATGTGTAGGAAAGTAGGGGGGGGGTTAGTAGAGGGGTTGTCTTTAGATATATTAGCATTCTTCCTGTCAGTCAAGGTCAGGGCAATCCTGCATCTGGAGAAGGAGTGGTCGGAGTGATGTCTCGAGATGGGACGGCGGTAGATTGGAGCATGTGATTGACTAAGGGGATGGTTTTGGGAGTTTTGATTTACTGAGGGAAAACCCGGACCTCTCAGATTTGGGTTTTTCCAGATCTGCCAGTTTACCTATTCTAGTAAACAGAACTTTGAAAATGCTTCTCAGAGTCTTTTCTTGGAGCTGGGGGGGGGGGTTCTGGAATGCTGACAGGGAAGAGATTAGCCAGAAAAACTGGCTCTCTGGCTCAATGTCTTTGCTTTATGTTTCAAATCAACTCATTCAAACTTTTTTGAGGGAAGGGTTAGCAGACATAGATAGATGCATCTGCTCTGTGTCAGACAGGCCTATGAATTTCCTGTGATATCCACTGTTCTGATAGAAGAAGCAGGTTCTTAATAAAAACTAAACCTTCTAATTAAAGCTAAAGAATCTCACTCCGCATTCTTTCACAAAAAGATTGGGGTCTTGTTTTACTGATGGGATGTAAAAGTAGGAGTAGAAAGACTTGTAGGGAACCCATGAATTGTGCTCCAAAACCAACTGTCAACCCTGAAGCTGAGCTGACCGAAGCCATTTTTGACAGCTTCGGTGTTGTCACACTGGAGCTGAGGGATAAGGAGCGGGGATTTTAGATAGCTGGGATTTTGTAGCCAAAACAAAATACTTCTCAACAGGCAATCAGGCAGCAACATGATTGGACCATGTGACTGGATTGCTTTGAGAAAATGATAAACTTTTACTTTTAATTACGTGTAAACTGTAGGAACAATCAGAGTCAGTTTTCACCAGATCTGTGCCAATATGGTATATCCAATAAAGCTATACTTTGAGGAATCTACCTGCTTTGGAGTTTTGCTTCGTATGGGTGTATTACTTGGAATCCTGTCACCAACCTGTATTAAATTTCTGAGGGGCAAGAAAAGTGGCCTATGGAGTAGTACAATTTAGAGTCATGAATTGAGAGGGTCTGCTGAAAAGTACGAATATACTGAAGCATGTAAATCCTTCCAAAATTAATATTTTCCCCTGGTTTTCTTGATCCTGGAAGAGCTACATTTAAAGTGAGTCTACCTGTCTGATTAGAAATGGTTCCTTCTGGACAAGGGTCACATTGGTAGCAGCAAACCGGCTTTCCTTCTGGAACGCTTCTTTTCTCTCCTGCATGGCATCTCTTCATGCCACACCTGGCAAAGGGCACCTTCTAAAAAAGAGAAGAGAGATACTGTAGGTGGCCCCAGCAGTGAATGTGCTTCATTTATTCATTTGTACGTTGCTCTTTCCATCTTTAGAACGCCTTCAAAAGAAATGGTTTACCAGAAACCAGGATAAGCCAATGCAATCCTGACCCACCAATGGACTCTGGAGATTAGAACTGGGACCTCAAACTGCCAAGGAAGGTTTGTGACATGGAGCTACAGCTTTTCTAAAAGAAAGAATCGTGAGGATCCAACTGAATGGAAACGGTCCATGGAAATCATTCCTGCCTGCTTTTATGGTGTCCAGGGTTTCGAGCAGGAATTATTCCCAATCTTACCCCATCTTGAACATTTCAGAAATCAAATCTCAAATGTGTTCAACTCAAAAGCATATTTTTTTCATCACATTCCTGAATGTAATGGTTTCCCAGTGCTGTGCATCCTCTGGAATGAATGAATCTTTTGCTGAATTTATAACGTTTCCTTCCAGCTCACCTTTGTGGCCCAGATGATTTCATCGGAGTTAATGGTGAAATCTTGTCCTTGGGAAGCTGTGGAATCTATTTGCCCAACTTTCATGGGGACAAAAGATTGATTGGGGAGGAAAAGCCAGTTGAGAAGATCATAACAATCAGACACCAATGTACTTTCTGAAAAGGAGACTTCCTCTCCAGCACTGTTGTTGAACTTGATGTTCCTCAGATAGGGAAGAACCTGAAAGAAAAGACACCTGGACTAATTGGCTGAACACCACACATAGGACATCCTGATTTCTATCATGATATCATGGCCATCAGCCTAGGAGATGGATCTATATCTGAGAAGCTAAATGATGGAGATCTAAGCAATCAGAAGTAACATCAAATATTCAGCTCCATCCCCCAAATGACAATACATTTTCTTTATCATTGGACATTATTATCATGGCTTCTACAATTCCGGTCTTACAAGAATGATAGCTACATACACACATTTTATACAAATATTCAAATATATTATATTTGAATATTATACAAATATTCAATATACAAATATTTTATACAAATATTCCAAATTACGTTGTGTAGTTTTGCTTTGTGATACTTGGTAAGCTACATTTTTAATTTTATTTGAGCCCATGAGAAAGGCATTTTAAGAATGATTAAATAATTAAATAGACAGGGTCCTTGGAGTTATCTGAGCGTGGTTATTTTCTTGCAGATTTTTCATTATCTAAACTAGGTAACATTGATAGTGATTCCACTCCTTTCTAGCACTGATAATGCTACCTAGTTGGGTCAGGAAATATCTGCAAGAAAACAATAAAATTCAAAGAGCACCAAGACTCTTCATTTCAACCCTGAGCTAGAATATTCTCCTTTATTGGTAAATACTCTCTATCATAACTTTGTAAGCTAGACTTTCTCTAGCTCAAAGAGAACAGAATGAAGAAGTAGATCTGACCAAGTGGGGGCCATGTAGAAGGTTTATCCTGCCCTGGTTTGTCACTTCACTGTCTAGAGAGGAATAATTTAGTCTTTGATGTTGAAAAGTCTGATGAATTTTAGATCAGGAACCCATTAGGACCAAGTTGAGTTCTTCTGCATATGCTGAGGTTGACTTAACTCAAGAAAGAAGGCAGTACAAGAAATGGCATACTAAAAAAATGGAGTGGACTCACAAATAATTCTAAGACACAATAACCAACATTAATATGAACTGAGTGTCTTTTTACAGATTGGATTCAGGCTACCTACTGAGAGAAAACGAGGAGGTTCTACCATGCTGACTAGGACTTCAACTGACCTGTTGAAGCATCTCTTCCACAAATGCACTCAGATTAGGACCATGTTGGGTTCTTCTGCATATGCTGAGCTTGACAGAAGCTTAACTCAACAAACAAAGCAATAGAAGAAATGGCACACTCTCAGGCAACCACTGATGTCCTTCCAGGAACTTCTAGGAAGCTCTTTGCTCTTAGGAACAATTGGTTTGGTTTAATTCTCTTTTTCTGCCATCTATCCCTTTTCAACAAAAACTTCTCACTTAATTCAAATGACAGTTTTCAATAATTGCTATCTTAATCTCTTCTTAGATACATTTTACATACAGATCAAGAAATGCATAGAAGTAGTTTTCTACCTAGACAACTACCTATCATTTATCTACTCTGTGGATCAAATAAAAAGTCACTGGGGTTACCTGCCATGATTGAATATTTGAGATCCTCTTTCCAAGCCTCATCATGATTGGTCGTGCTCCAGATCTATGCATTGCATGTAATGCGTGTGCCACAGCATAAATCGCATTGTAGATGTTGTAACTTTCACCTTCCATGCTTGTTTCAAAAATGTAAGAAGGTAAACTTTGTAAATTCTCCCTTCCTGTACATTTTTTCTCCCCCTTTGGAAAGATCCTGCCTGGATTGTCCATCATGCAGAGAAACAACCTTTCCCAACATGGAGGGAGAAAGATGTCTCCTTGTGGCTTCAAGGGGTCTAAAGACAGGAGGAAATGACTGAATTCTGAGACATCCCCAGTGTGGGGCCTCAAATGCAAAGCCCCATGAAAGGGCTTAACTAATTTTGATACGTCTTGATTCCCCACCACACTAAGTTTCCAATGCGAAGTTAAGATCCAAACTTTCCGAAATGATGTCTTTCTGAAATGTTCATAGAAACTCATTGCCACCTGTACATTTTTAATACTATTGGGGTCTCCAAATAGAACAATCACTTCAGCTTTAGACCAAGTCTCTGAAATATGCAGTATTTTCAATATTGGAGTATTAAGAAAATTTGATTTAAACTTTTCCGTGAAGGCCACGCAGATCTCCTTCTCCTGGAGCATTGGCGTCAGTGTTGAGATGAAATGTTCTCCTCTGTCATCTTCAGGGGCTACCAGCCCAACCCAGTTCCATTGGAAATGCAGGAGCAGCTGGACCAAACCCACATACTGAGCAAATTCACTGGGATTAATCCAGAAGAAGGAAGGATAAACTCTTCTCTCTCCCTGAATGAACTCAAAGCCAACACCTAGCTGGAGAAAGTGAGTTTTTTGATAGAGTAAATTTTAAGGGTCACCATTATGTGGATTGTTGCCCGACCTCGCTCGCTTTGAGTGACAAGCTTAATTTTCTGGCTTTGTTAGGAAGAAGGAATACATATTAGGAAGAAGAGATTATGTATTTTGCCTTGTGATATTGTGTCAAAAGCCAAGGAAATGTCAAATTAATACAGAGAATATTCTAACTACACTACTTTTATGAAGAATAGATTAGGAAGGAATTCCTCTTGGCAAATACCACATTTCAATATATCTCATTATCTAGCACTTTTGGCTTCTATAAAAACATATCTCCACACAAAAATATAAATATAGGTCCCCGCAAACCCCTTTTCCACCTTTAGCTTCACTGTGTGCTTTGTTGTTTGTCTACCCCATACTCTATCCAATGAGGCCTCTTACCTGTGGGACCTTGAAGATGCTGAAGATGGAGGCCATCTGCCTTGAGGATCTGGGGTTGAGATCTCCGATGACAGAGAGCAGAGGATCCTGCCTGTCACATTTGTAACCTGGAACCATTTGGCCTCTTGTGGAGAGAAGGGAGAGGCTGATTATGGAAATCTCCTTCTGAGTCTGAGAATTGCTATAGATGTGGAAGCCAAGGGTGATGTTGGGGAGGAGAACCAGATCTTTGTTGACTTCTGTGACTGCAAATACCAAAGCTACGAACTGCTGGTAGTTCTTGAGTAGGACTCTACAGTGAGAAAATCATCAGGGAAATTTTAAGGAAAGCTTGTGTGGAGTAGGTCATGTCATTTTTAAAAACGTCCTTTGCAGCAGGAACTCCCAAATTCCTTTGGGTTTTTTTCATTGCTAAGGCTGTTCCTTGATTAATGTCCTTGACAGCAAGGAGAAAATCCTCTTTATCCATATCACAGATCGTTTTATACTCCTCCATCAGCCCTCCCTTCTTCACTTTGCTCCAATGAGTATAGTTCTTCCCAATTGCTTCTCTTCCACCCTCATTAATTTTCTTCCCTCCTGAAGCAGCTTCTTCAGGTCTGGAAATCATTGCTGAACCTAAGACAGATGGAGTTTTTCCAACTCTTCAGCACTGTAAATGGAGATTATGTCCAAATTTATACTGTAAGTCAACTTCTTCACTAGGCCAGCACAGTTTCTAAAGTGTTGTCCTTCCTCACTTTTTTGGGTGGTTTATTAGCTTCCTTATTGAGAGTCCTGAAAAGACTGAGAATTCTTGCCTATTTTATGAGTTTGGTTCAAAGCACAAAGATCTGAACTACGCTAGGGCATTGCAAACCTCACTAGAAGAAATATTTCTGATAAGAGTCCTTGAACAAACCAAATAATTATTTACATGTTTCAGGTTTAAGTGAAACTTACAAAATCTCCCCCAGAAATGAAGAGGGTTTTTTTTTAAAGGATTTGAAGTAGAATGAATATACAGTTCCCATGGGAAAATTCCCACCAATAATGACATCACCAGGCCTGTAAAAGTCTCTCGTAGTGTGTACAGTGTTTGTCAACACACATCCAGTTTGCATCTTCTTTGCAGAAGTTGGAGGCAGGAGCCAGAAGAGCAGCAGCAGGAGGAGGAGAGGCAGCCCAGTCATTCTTCTCACCTTTCCTCCTAGATCAGGAACCAAAAGGGTGTTTTGTGTGTTCAGAGGTTGAATTGCAGGGAGCCCTTGAAATCTCAGCAGAGCTTTAGCAGAAGAGAGATAGTCTGTGCCACCTGGATGGCCCCCAAAGCAAATTTATATTGAATGATGCTTCCTGTTACCTGTGTATGGTCTGTGACCAAGGAGGATACTAAGGACAGACAAGTCTCACCAAACCCTGAAGCTGCCTCTTCACAACACAAGGCAAGGTGACATGTCCTGCCTCCACTGGGAGAACTCCGAGTATTTAATTTAAAGCAGGTTTCAACTTGGAAGATTTTTGTGGGTAGAAATCCATAGGGGATACATTAGAGATTGCTGTTCTTCTGATAATTACAAGGAAAAACAATTTTCCTATGTACTGAGCAATACACCAGATAGAGAAAAATGAGTTTGGATTTCCTATTGTTAATGCACAGATCAGATGCACTGGACAATCAAGGTGGAATTGTGTATTTGAGTCATGTGAAACTGAGCATGTGCATTCAAGATGGAGTTTGGCCTCTTCCATAGGTTTTTTGGATAGTATAAGTGTTGATGGGGCATGGTGGCCCTTGACAATCAATTGAATCCTAGTAAGTCTGGGCAATCATACCAACACTGGGATGGAATAAATCCTAACATGGCAGGTGACATAATTAGACACTAATTCTTCCGATAGACCTTAATAGTTGGCAAGAGAATTTCTCAAGGTATTAGGTTAAATTAAACTCTATGTGAAGATTTTCCAGGAATGAGTTGGAATCAGAAAAGTTTGCCTGCTGTATTTGTCTTGGGAAGCAGGTCTTCAGAATTGTGAACTGGTGTGGGAAAGACACCGTCACCAAATGGCAAACGTCTGGGTTGGCTGAGGTAATAGGAGTGTGCCCATGGTATTATGTGGTTCTCTCCATTCCCTGGAGCTCTTTCCATTCAGTGTTAGTTGGAGGGGAGACACTGAGCCCCAACCTCTGATTTCCAAGGTACCTCAATGAGTCCTTCTCATTTCAAAGTCAAGTATCACCCTTACCCTGAGGGTATTCAATTATACAACCAGTGATTGACCAAGCAATGAGGTCAAGATTTTGCCCTAGTACCCAAAGCCTATTGAATGGGGAGGAACAGTCTCCATTTTAATCCTAGTAGAATCAAGCAGCTGTGGATGATTGGTCCTCCCAGCACTGGGGACATTGGATCTTTGATCTTGCATGACTTGCTTAGGACTGCTGTGCACTCTGAGTGTCTTCCTGGGCTCTCAGCTCCTCCTCCAAAAGCAGATGTTAGTTAGGGTACATTTTTTTCCAAAGCTTCGATTTGTTCAAAAGGATGATATTGAGCTGTGGAGAGTCTGAATGCCCCAAAATCAACAAAGAAAATGAAGGCAAGAAGAAAGGTTGGAAGCAGAAAGTCTCTATTATTGGGATCAGACCAGGAACGGAACTGGATCAAGCATAAATTCATCCGTGAGAGAGATGCTGTTTCTGCATCTCTCAAGGGGGCCGTGGCTATCCCCCTCCTCAAGTAAGTGATCCCATCGTACTGGCCAATGTCAACCCTGAAGCTGATCTGGCTGAAGCCATCTTGAGGGTTCAGTCAGAAGTGGGCTGCACATATGTTAACAACCGGTTCACCAGAAATGTTCACCTACCTCGCTTGTGCGCGTCTTCAAACTCCCTGCAAGTCTTTTTAGGCAGCCGCAGTGAGTACAGCAGGCGAGGCGTGGAACTCAGCTGGGCTGTGTGGGTGGGGCCAGTGAGCCAGAGTGTTAGCAATATAGGACAGAATAGCGCTAGGGCCGGTGGGTGGGCCCAGCCGGTGGTCAGAACTACCAGTTCCCCTGAACTGGTCTGACCAGGCAACAGCCCACCTCTGGGTTCAGTGCTGCCACACTGGAGCAAAGGACTTTTACTTTTAATTCGGTGAAAACCAAGGGGCCCCTCAGAGTTAGATTTTATGTACCAATATGATCTTTCCAATAAAGCTATTCTTATTTTGGATTCCACCTGTCTCGGTGTTTTTGCTTGCAATGGACATATTATTTGGAATCCCCACAGCCAATTTTCACCCAGTATCCAATATGCCTTCTTTTTTTAAAATTTATTAATCAATTTGTTTTATTCCACTGAGTGTCCCTGTTATCTGGGAGCATCGTCAATACTACAAATCAGAATTTCAAAAAGTGTCATTTGGTCCTTGGAACATTTCTGAATGGTAGTGCTGGGAACACTTCTCAGATTTACACTTCTACCCACACCTTCCCCCCTCTCTACACCCCTCCCCCAATTTAAGGAAGGAGGTGCTTTTTCTTTTGAGTGGCAGTTCTGACATCCCACCATCAAACTGCCCCACAGGATCTTACAGCTACTTGAAGACAGCCATTGTTTGAATAAATGTATACACCACCAACGAATAAAAACTAGCTTTTCTTTTGGGAGACTCCTTTTAACTCCCTCCAACCATGATTTTGCCAATCTCCTGCTAACATGTTCATTTTTTCATCAAGTTCATCCCTCAGAACCAAGAACCCTCTACGTTTCTAAATTCATTTCCATGCCTTTTAAGTAGGGGTGAAATCCAGCAGGTTCTGACAGGTTCTAGAGAACCAATAGCGGAAATTTTGAGCAGTTTGGAGAACCGGCAAATACCATCTCTGTCTGGCCCCAGAATGGGGTGGGAATGGAGGTTTTGCAATATCCTTCCCCCAGGAGTGGGGAGAGAATGGAGATTTTGCGGTATCCTCCTCCTGCCACGTCCACCAAGCCACACCCAAAGAACAGGTAATAAAAAAATTTGGATTTCACCACTGTTTTTAAGTCCTCCAATTTCCCCATCTTGATTGTATGCTGTAACACACACACACACACACACACACACACACACACACTTCCTAAAGACTGAATTCTTCCAGACAGTCACTGGAACAAAGTGAAAAGTGTTCTTGTTAACAGTTCATATCAATTTCTCTGTCAAACACAGCTATCTTGGTTTTTGATATATAATTTTTCAAATGCATACTCATAGCAAGGATGTATATCTATCTATGGAACGATTTTTGGAAATGATTCGAGTCCTTAGATAACATCAGCATATAGTAGTACAAGACATTTGTCTTCTCACATAACCACTTTTTAAAGTATTTCCTGACCTCTTATCTCTAATTTCTTTAAAGAAATCAGAGAGTATCATAAAACAAGGTCTTCCTCCCTACTCAGTAATCAATTGTTTAATTATTTGTTCAAGAAAGAACAAGCCATGATGTATTCATCTATCTATTTATCTATCTATCTATCTATCTATCTATCTATCTATCTATCTATCTATCCTTCCTTCCTTCCTTCCTTCCTTCCTTCCTTCCTTCCTTCCTTCCTTCCTTCCTTCCTTCCTTCCATCCATCTTCATAACAGTCACAAAGAATAAATAAGGTATGAAATGCTGCGGCCAGAAATTAATCACATGATCTTATTGATGAAAAATGTAGCTTTCTCACTTAAGTTAATAGAAATTAAAACAGTATGGTTCATATAAACTCTATACCTTTAAAAAAAACTAATGGCCAATTGAATGAAAAAGTTAGGAGGAAAAGGCAAACCCTTGGTAATCTATTGAAAAAAAAGTCTTAAAAACACTAATAGTGAACACAACACATTTTTATAGCCGATCAGATTAAAAAAAGAGAACAGGCATGTTGGAAAGTAATAACAACATCTTTACCTTATTATCGTTTATTTCCAAGTTGATCATGGGGCCTCCCTAGGAAGAACTGGCATTAATGAAAAATAAAAGGATGGGTGTTTGTTGCTGATTATTAGAAAGTTTGTGTTTAGCACATCACTTGATTTAGAATGATTTAAGGAAAAAGCACCTCTCTCATCATTTATATTAAAAATCAAAAACTAAAATGTCAAAATTAAACATACATCCCCATATACATCAGAGATTTTTATGTTTCATTATATTCTCTCTACAATTGAGATTTGGTTTAAATAGGATAATGTAGCACTTGGGGAAAAAGATACAAGCCAAGAGACCTGCCCCAGAGGCCAAGATGGAGAAGATCTCCACGGCCACCATGGACTTCCCTTTGGTGCTCAGGTAGGAGGGGAGGAAGCTGATCCAAACACTGCAAAAGACCAGCATGCTGAAAGTAATGAACTTGGCTTCGTTAAAGCTGTCAGGCAATTTCCTAGCCAGAAAGGCCACCGTGAAACTGATGAGGGCCAGAACACCCAGGTAGGAGAGGACAGTGTAAAACATTAAACCTGAGCCTTCATTACATTCCAAGATGGCCTCTCCTACTAAAGAGTGGAAGTCAAAGTTGGGAAACGGAGGAGAGGTTGCCAGCCAGGTGGCACAAAGAACTACTTGGACCAGGGGACAGGCTAAGACAATGGAGTTGGTCAGAGGTTTTCCTAAGAGTTTCCTTGTCTTGTTCCCTGGCTTGGTAGCCATGAAGGCCAGAACCACCATGACAGTTTTTGCCAAGACGGAGGACACTGCAAGGGAAAAGAGAATGGCAAAGGCAGTTTGTCGGAAGAGACAGGTGATCTTCCCTGGTCGACCAATGAAGAGGAAGGAGCAGAGGAAGCAGAAGAGGAGGGAGACCAGGAGGACGTAGGTGAGATCTCGGTTGTTGGCCTTGACAATTGGTGTGTTGTGATATTTACGGAAAATCACCAGAACTTCCAATGTGATCACAGAGAGAGAAAGAGCGAGAGAAACTAAAATGTATCCCAGGCTGTCTTGATAGGAAAGGAAATGGATCTTCTTGGCAATGCAGTGATCCTTCTCCTTGATTGGATATTGGTTTTCTGGGCAGGGGTCACAGTGAGTTGCATCTGAAATCAAAAGTCAGTGTGAATTTCTTGGTGATCAAACAAGGGCAAATTATCCGTCCATACTGACAATGCTGGGAATAGCCAGAAAAAGGGATTGGTGTCTGGTTTTCCTGATGGGATGTTAAAGTAGGAATAGAAAGCCAAGTAGGGAACCATGAATTGTGCTCCAAAATCAACTGAAGCTGACCTGATCAAAGCCACCTTGAGAGCTTCAATGTTGTCACGCTGGAGCTGAAGGATAGGGAGGGGGGATTTTAGATAGCTGGGATTTTGATAGCCAAAACAAAATATTTTCTCTTGGGATCCAAGGACATTCTCACACCTGGTCAGAGGAAGATGCAGTGATGTCGACAGGCAACCAGACAGCACCTTGATTGGACCATGTGACTGATTGTTTTGAGAAAGTGACAACCTTTAATTAGGTGTAAACCGTGGGAACCTTCAGAGTCAGTTTTCACCAGATCTGTGCCAATATGATATATCCGATAAAGCTTTTCTTTCAGGAATCTACCTGCCTTGAAGTTTTGTTTGATATGTGTGTATTACTTGGATCACCAACCTGTATTAAATTGATATTAAGTTAAGTTAAATTGATATTAAATTGATATTAAGTTAAGTTAAGATTCATGAATTGAGAGAGTCTGCTGAAAAGAAATATGAATATATTGAAGCATATAAATCCTACCAAGCTGATGCCAAAATTAACACTTTTCCATTGAATGGTTTCCTTGATCCTGGAAGATTAATCAACATTTAAATGTGCTACCTGTCTGATTAGAAATGGTTCCTTCTGGACAAGGGTCACATTGGTAGCAGCAAACTGGCTCGCTCTCTGGAACGTTTCTCCTCTCTCCTGCCTGGCACCTCTTCATGCCACACCTGGCAAAGGGCACATTCTAAAAAAGAGAAAAGAGACATTGCAGGTGGCCTTTGCGGCCTCTGATCCGGCGCCGAATCTGCCCAGCTCCTTGGTTCTCCGAGGAGCTGAGGGGGATGAAACGCCGGAAAAGACGCCTAGAGAGTGGTTGGAAGGCCAGTCGTTCCGAATCTGATCGTACACTAGTGAGGTCTTATATCAAGACCTACTTAGTGGCGATAAAGGTGGTGAAGTGTAATTACTTTTCCGCTCTTATCACGTCGGCAGAAAATCGCCCAGCTGCCTTGTTTAGGGGGACTCGCTCCCTTCTCCATCTGGGAGTGCGGGAAGACCCCTTGCAAGGTCATGCTGAGGATTTTGCGCATTATCTGCACGATAAAGTCGCTCAAATTCGGGAAGGCTTGGACTCTGACTGGGTAGGTACAGGCGGGTTGTCCGAGGTCTGTCTTGAGACGGTTATCTGGGATGAGTTTGACCCTGTGACTCCCGAGGACGTGGACAGGATGCTGGGGAGGTTGAACGCAACCACATGTTTATTGGACCCGTGTCCCTCCTGGTTGGTGCTGGCTACCCGGGAGGTTACACGAGGCTGGCTCCAGAGGATTATAAATGCTTCCTTGAGTGAGGGGTTCTTGCCTCCCGCCTTGAAAGAGGCGGTGATGAGGCCCCTCCTCAAGAAGCCCTCTCTGGACCCAGCTGTTTTAGCAAATTATCGTCCAGTTTCCAACTTTCGCTTCTTGGCGAAGGTTGTTGAGAATTTGGTTGCGCGACAGCTCCCGCAGTACCTGGATGAAACCGTCTATCTAGATCCATTCCAGTCCGGCTTCAGGCCCGGGTACAGCACGGAAACGGCATTGGTCGCGTTGGTTGATGATCTCTGGAGGGCTCGGGACAGAGGTTGCTCCTCTGTTCTGGTCCTATTAGATCTCTCAGCGGCTTTTGATACCATCGACCATGGTATCATGCTGCGCCGGTTGGAGGGGTTGGGAGTGGGAGGCACTGTTTTACGGTGGTTCTCCTCCTATCTCTCCGACCGGTCGCAGTCTGTGTTGGCTGGAGGGCAGAGGTCGACCTCAAGGCACTTGGTTTGTGGGGTGCCACAAGGGTCGGTCCTCTCGCCTCTCCTGTTCAACACTTATGTGAAGCCGCTGGGCGAGATCATCCGTGGTTTTGGGGTGCAGTGCCATCTGTATGCTGATGACACCCAGCTGTACATCTCCACCCCAGACCACCCCAACGATGCCCTTGAAGTGATGTCCCGGTGCCTGGAGGCTGTGTGGGTCTGGATGGGGAGGAACAGGCTCCGACTCAATCCCTCCAAGACTGAGTGGCTGTGGATGCCGGCGTCCCGATATAGTCAGCTGGTGCCATCGCTGACTATTGGGGGCGAGACATTGGCCCCCATGGAGAGGGCGCGTAACTTGGGTGTCCTCCTGGACGCACGGCTGTCTTTAGAAGAGCATATGACGGCCGTGGCCAGGGGGGCTTTCTATCAGGTTCACCTGATACGCCAGTTGCGCCCCTTTCTGGATCGGGACTCCCTATGCACAGTCACTCATGCCCTCGTTACTTCCCGCCTCGACTACTGCAACGCTCTCTACATGGGGCTCCCCTTGAGGAGCACTCGGAGGCTCCAACTGGTGCAGAATGCAGCCGCGCGGGTACTTATGGGGGCGACATGGCACTCCCACGTGACACCTCTCCTGCGCGAGCGGCATTGGCTTCCAGTGGTCTTCCAAGTGCGCTTCAAGGTGCTGGTTCTCATCTTCAAAGCGCTCCATGGCTTAGGACCCGGTTATTTACGAGACCACCTTCTGCCTCCGATAACCTCCCACCGGCCAATATGCTCCCACAGAGAGGGTCTCCTCAGGGTGCCGTCTGTCAGGCAATGTCGGCTGGCGACCCCCCGGGGAACAGCCTTCTCTGTGGGGGCACCCGCCCTCTGGAATGAGCTACCCCCAAGGATACGACTAATCCCGGACCTCCGGACCTTCCGCCGGGCCCTGAAGACTTTTTTATTTCAGCAAGCCGGACTGGGTTAAAAATTTTAATTGGGTGTATTTTATGGGTAAGGGGTTTTAAATTGGAGAAGCCAAAGATAATTTAATTTTGTTTTTAATTGCATTTTAATATTTGTATTGTGTGTTTTAATTTTGGCTGTTCACCGCCCCGAGTCCTTCGGGAGAGGGGGCGGTATAAAAATTTAATTAAAAAAAAAAGATTATTCTTCATTTATTCATTTGTACATTGCTCTTTCCATCTTTAGAATGTCTTCAAAAGAAATGGTTTACCAGTAACCAGGATAAACTCCAGAGGGAGTCAGGCCAATGCAATCCTGACCCACTAATGGATGCTGGAGACTGTAATTGGGACCTCAAAATGTAAAGGAAGGCTTGTGACATGGAGCTACAGCTTTTCTAAAAGAAAGAATTATAAGTCAAATCTCAAATGTGTTCAACTCAAAAGCATGTTTTTTCATCAAATCCCTGAATTTAATGGGTTTCCCAATGAAAGGGTGTTATGCATCTCCTGGAATGAACGAATCCTTTTCTGAATTTACAACTTTTCCTTCCAGCTCACCTTTGTGACCCAGACGATTTCATCGGAGTTAGTGGTGAAATCTTGTCCTTGGGAAGCTGTGGAATCTATTTGCCCAACTTTCATGGGGACAAAAGATTGATTGGGGAGGAAAAGCCAGTTGACAAGATCATAATGAGGAGAAACCAATCCACTTTCTGAGAAGGAGACTTCTTCTCTAGCACTGTTGTTGAACTTGCTGTTCCTCAGATAGGGGAGAATCTGGGGAAAAAAAGACATCTGGCCTAATTAGCTGAACTCCACACAGAGTACATCCTGGTTTCTATCATAATCAGCCTAGGAGATGGGTCTATATCTAAGAAGCTAAATGACTTCCCTTGATGGAGATCTAAGTAATCAGATGTAACATCAAATATTCAACTTCAATGACAATACATTTTCTTTATCATTGCACATTAGTATCATGGCTTCTTCAATTCCAGTCTTACAAGAGTGATAGCTACATACAAACATTTTTATGCCATATTCCAAATTACATTGTGTAGTTCTGCCCTGTGATACTTGGCAAGCTACATTTTCAGTTTTATTTGGGCCCATAGTTTTGTAAATGACAAATCCAAGCTAGACTTTCTCTAGAAATAGAGAAATTGTAGCTTGCAAAGAAGTAGATGTGACCAAGTGGGGGCCATGTAGAAGGTTTGTCCTGCCCTGGTTTATCACTGCACTGTCTAGAGAGGAATAATTTAGCCTTTGATGTTGAAAAGTCTGATGAATTTAAGATCAGGAACCCATTAGGACCAAGTTAACTTCTTCCCCATATGCTGAAGTTGGCAGAGACTTAACGCAACAAAGAAGGAGTACAAGAAATGGCATACTAAAAAAAATGGAGTGGACTCAGAAATAATTCTAAGCCATAATAATCAACATTAATATGAACTGAGTGTCTTTTTACAGATGGGATTCAGGCTACCTACTGAGAGAAAAAAGAGGAGGATCTACCATGCTGACTAGGACTTCAACTGACCTGTCGAAGCATCTCTTCCACAAATGCACTCAGATTAGGACCATGTTGGGTTCTTCTGCATATGCTGAGCTTGACAGAAGCTTAACCCAACAAACAAAGCAGTAGAAGAAATGGCACACTCTTAGGCAACCACTGATGTCCTTCCAGGAAGTTCTAGGAAGCTCTTTGATCTTATGAACAATCGGCTTCTTTTAATTCTCTTTTTCCGCCATCTATCCCTTTTCAACAAAAACCTCTTACCGGTACTTAATTCAAATGACATGTTTCCATAATTGCTATCTTAATCTCTTCTTAGGTACATTTTACATACAGATATTTAATCAGTAAATCAAGAAATGCAAAGAGGTAATTTTCTCCCTAGACAAATAAAAAGTCACAGGGATTACCTGCCATGATTGAATATTTGAGATCCTCTTTCCAAGCCTCATCATGGTTGGTTGTGCTCCAGATCCATGCATTGCATGTAATGCATGTGCCACAGCATAAATGGCATTGTAGATGTGGTAACTTTCACCTTCCATGCTTGTTTCAAAAACGTAAGAAGGTAAACTTTGTAAATTCTCTCTTCCAGTACATTTTTTCTCTCCCTTTGGAAAGATCCTGCCTGGATTGTCCATCATGCAGCCAAACAACCTTTCCCAACATAATAGGAGAAAGACGTCTCCTTGTGGCTTCAAGGGGTCTAAAGACAGGAGGAAATGACTGAATTCTGAGACATCCCCAGTGTGGGGCCTAAAATGCAAAGCCCCATGAAAGGGCTTAACTAATTTTGATACGTCTTGATTCCCCAGCACACTAAGTTTCCAATGGGAAGTTAAGATCCAAACTTTCTGAAATGATGTCTTTCTCAAATATTCATAGATACCCATTGCCACCTGTACATTTGTAATGCTATTGGAGTCTCCAAATAGAACAATCACTTCAGCTTTAGACCAAGTCTCTGAAATATGCAGTATTTTCAACATTGAAATTTTAAGAAAATTTGATTTCAACTTTTCAGTGAAAGCCAGGCAGATCTCCTTCTCCTGGAGCATTGGCGTCAGAGTTGAGATGAAACGGTCTCCTCTGTCATCTTCAGGGGCCACCAGCCCAACCCAGTTCCACTGGAAATGCAGGAGCAGCTGCACTAAAGCCACATACTGAGCAAATTCACTGGGATTAATCCAGAAGAAGGAAGGATAAACTCTCCTCTCTCCCTGAGTGAACTCAAAGCCAACACCTAGCTGGAGAAAGTGAGTTTCTTGATAGAGTAAATTTTAATGGTCACCATTATGTGGATCATTGCCCCACCTTGCTCGCTTTGAGTGACCAGCTTAATTTTTTGGCTTTTTTAGGAAGAAGGCTTACATATTAGGAAGAAGAGGTTATGTATTTTGCCTGGTGATGATGTGTCAAAAGCCAAGGGAATGTCAAATTAATACAGAGAATATACTAACTACACTACTTTTATGAAGAATAGATTAGCAAGGAATTCCTCTTGGCAAATACTACATTTCAATATAGCTCATTATCTATCACTTTTGGCTTCTATAAAAACACACAAAATATAAATATAGGTCCCCGCAAACCCCTTTTCCACCTTTAGCTACACTGTGTGTTATTTATCTACCCCATACTCTATCCAATGAGGCCTCTTACCTGTGGGACCTTGAAGATGCTGAAGGTGGAGGTCATCTGCCTTGAGGATCTGGGGTTGAGATCTCCGATGACAGAGAGCAGAGGATGCTGCCTGTCACAATTGTAACCTGGAACCATTCGGCCTCTTGTGGAGAGAAGGGAGAGGCTGATTATGGAAATCTCCACCTCAGACTGAAAATTGCTATAGATGTGGAAACCAAGGGTGATGTTGGGGAGGAGAACCAGATCCTTGTTGATCTCTGTGACTGCAAACACCAAGGCCATGAATTGCTGGTAGTTCTTGGGTCCAATTCTACAGTGAGAAAATCATTAGGGAGATTTTAAGGAAAGCTTGTATTGATGGGGTTTATCCTGCTTATTTTTCCAACGTCCTTTGCGGCAGGAACTCCCAAATTCCATTGTGTTGGTTTCATTGTTAAGGATGTTCCTTGATTAATGGCCTTGATGGAAAGGAGAAAATCCTCTTTATCCATATCACAGATCATTTTATATCCCTCCATCAGCCCTCCCTTCTTCACTTTGTTTCAATGATTGTAGTCCTTCCCAATCACTTCTCTTTCACTATAATTAATTTGTTTCCCTCTTGAAGCAGCTTCTTCAGGTCTGGAAACCATTTCATTATTTCATTATTTCATTATTTATTTATTTATTTATTTATTTATTTAGTCAAACATATACAACATAGCAGGTACAGGTATAAACATAAACATAAAGAAATGAAGTAAGTACAGATAAGTGGGGACATTTGTGAGCAGAAGACTACAGCATACATTTACCGAAGGCCATTATTTAGGAGCAATCCTGATTCCAAAACAAATGGATTTTCTTTACCACAAGTCCACACTGTAAACAGATTGACACCATCTTTGAATTTTGAATCAGAAATTTGTCCAAATTAATATTGAAAGTCAACTTCTTCACTAAGGCAGCAGAATTTCCTCACTTTATTTGGTGCGTTATTAGCTTTCTGATCAAGAGTTCTGGAAAGATGGAGAATTCTCCATAGTCTCCATATTTTATGAGTTTGGTTCTTTATTTGAAAAAAAGCACAAAGATCTGAACTATGCTAGGGCATTGAAAACATCACTAGAACAAGTATTTTTGAAGAGAGTCTCTGAACACAAAGCAAACCAAATAATTATTTACATCTTTCCCCTTTGGGTGAAACTTACATAATAGTCTCCAGAAGTAGAGATGGTTTTACTTTAAAGGATTTGAATTTGAATATATGTGAAGTTCCCAGGGGAAAATTCCCACCAATAATGACATCACCAGGCCTGTAAAACTCTCTCTTAGTCTTTAAAATGTCTGTCAACACACACCCAGTTTGCATCTTCTTAGCAATGGTTGGAGGCAGGAGCCAGAAGAGCAGCAGCAACAGGAGAGGCAGCCCAGTCATTCTTCTCACCTTCCCCTCTAAATCAGAAATCAAGATGTTTTTTTTTTTTTTTGCAGAAGTTGAATTTCAGGGAGCCCTTGAAATCTCAGCAGAGCTTTAGCAGAAGAGAGACAGTCTGTGGCACCTGAATGGCCCCCAAGGTAAATTTATATTAAACGGTGCTTCCTCTTACCTGTGTATGGTCTGTGACCAAAGAGAATACTAAGGCCATACAAGTCTCACCAAACCCTGAAGTTGCCTCTTTGCAACACAAGGCAAGATGACATGTTCTGCCCCCACCGGGAGAACTCCAAGTATCTAATTTAAAGCAGGTTTTATCTCAGAAGATCTTCATGGGTAGAAATCCATAGGGGATACATTAGAAATTACCATTCTCCTGATAATTACAAGGAAAAACAATTTTCCTATGCACTGAGCAATACACCAGGTAAAGAAAAATGAATTTGGGACTCTTGTTGTTATTCTACAGATCAGATGCCGTTGAGAGTCAAGGTGAAATTGGGTATTTGAATTATGTGAAACTGAGCAAGGAGTTTGGCCTCTTCCATAGTTTGTTTGGCTAGTATAAGTCTTCATGGGGCATGGTGGCCCTTGACAATCAGTTGTGCCCTAGTAAGTCTGGGCAATCATACCAACACTTGGATGGACTAAGTGGTTTATAAATACGAACATGGCAGGGGATGAAATTAGACACTAACTTCTCCCATAGAACTTAAAAAAGAGAAACTTCCTCACAGTGAGGACAATTAACCAATCAAATAGCTTGCCTTCAGACATTGTGGGTACTTCATCACTGGAGGTTTTAAAGAAGAGACTGGACAGTCACTTGTCTGAAATGTTGTAAGATCTCATGCTTGAGCGGGGGGGGGAGGAGGGGGCTTGACTAGAAGATCTTTAAGGTCCCTTCCACCTCTATTCTGATTTTGATCATCAGCCTTTTTCCCTCTGTTGAATCATTTCTATCTTTCTGCACCTATTTGCAGACCTTATCATTATTCCCTTCATTTTCCCTTCTGTTATAAAGACTGAATTGGTCCAGAAAGTCTCTGGGACACAGAGATTGTGCAGCTGTCTGACAAGGGCTTCCTTAAAGCTGTTCATTCCATTTTTTTTTTTGCTTCTTGTTCATTCCATTTCCCCATAAATCATAACCATCTTGGTGTTGTGAATATTACCTTCCAAATAGTTACCCATAGTGAGGATATATATATAAAATCTATGAACATTTATTGCAAATCATTTGAGTTCTCAGAGACCACAGTGTCCACTGTATATAAGAGTAAACAGACATTTGCAGGCCCAAATAACCAGCCATTAAGCATGTCCTGTATTCTTACCTGTAAATTCATTGAATAACCAAGAGAATATCACACAACCATATCTTTCTTACTACTCACAATATATTGTATTTAACTTCACCCTTCCTTCCTTCCTTCCCTCCCTCCTTCCTTCCTCCTTCCTTCTTCCCACCCTCCCTCCCTACCTCCTTCTTTCCTTCCTTTCTTCCTTCCTTCCTTCCATCCACCCACCCATCCACCTACCTATCTTCCTTCTTCGTAATATTTGGGAAATATCAAGAAGAGAGCAAGAGCAGAAAAATATTTATCAATATGAATTTCACATGAAATTATTTATTAATAAAGTATGTTTCTCAATTAACATAATAGAGAATAAAACAATATAGTTCATTTCAATGCTAGAATTAAAGAAAAAACCCTCTAATAGTCAATTGGAAGAAAAAATCCAGTAGGAAATTCAGCAAAGCCTCAGGCATCAGTGGAAGGGAACAAGGTTAAAAACACTGAGAGTGAAACAAACCCAACATATTCTTAAATATGCTTTTGATTAAAATTAATAAAATGGGAAACTATCATTTTGGAAACTAATATCCAGATATACAATATCAATGTTTATTATCGTTGATCTTTGGGACAACTAGGATTAATAAAAAAAGTGGGTGATTGTTGCAGATTAACAGACATTCTGAGATTACTCACATCACTTGATTTCCAATTGTTTAAGGGACAAGCCCGCCTCTGATTTCCACTTTTAAAAGAAATGAGATCAAATTGAAAAATAACCAAGATCAAAATGAAGCTAGTGTCACCTGTGTGTAAATTGGGTATCAATATAAATATGTTTCATATTTATAATCAGAGATTATAATCAGAGATTCTTGTGCCTCATTATATTCTCTCTGCAATTGAGATTGGGTTTAAATAGGATAATGTAGCATTTGGGGAAAAAGATACAACCCAAGAGACCAGCCCCAGAGGCCAAGATGGAGAAGATCTCCACGGCCACCATGGACTTCCCTTTGGTGCTCAAGTAGGTGGGGAGGAAGCTGATCCAAATGCTGCAAAAGACCAGCATGCTGAAAGTAATGAATTTGGCTTCATTAAAGCTGTCAGGCAATTTCCTAGCCAAAAAGGCCACCATGAAACTGATGAGGGCCAGAACACCCAGGTAGGAGAGGACAGTGTAGAACATGAAAGCTGAGCCTTCATTACATTCCAAGATGGCCTCTCCTACTAAAGAATGGAAGTCAAAGTTGGGAAATGGAGGAGAGGTTGCCAGCCAGGTGGCACAAAGAACTGCTTGGACCAGGGGACAGGCTAAGACAATGGAGTTTGTCAGAGGTTTTCCTAAGAGTTTCCTTGCCTTGTTCCCTGGCTTGGTGGCCATGAAGGCTAGAACCACCATGACAGTTTTTGCCAAGATGGAGGAAACAGCAAGGGAAAAGAGAATGGCAAAGGCAGTTTGTCGGAAGAGACAGGTGAGCTTCCCGGGTCGACCAATAAAGAGGAAGGAGCAGAGGAAGCAGAGCAGGAGGGAGACCAGGAGGATGTAGGTGAGATTTCTGTTGTTGGCCTTGACAATTGGTGTGTTGTGATTTTTATGAAAAATCACTAGAACTGCCAATGTGATCACAGAGAGGAAAAGAGTGAGAGATGCTAAAGAGTATCCCAGGGTGTCTTGATAGGAAAGGAAATGGATCTTCTTGGCAATGCAGTGGTCCTTGTTGTTGTTGGGATATTGGTTTTCTGGGCAGGGGTCACAGCAAGCTGCATCTGAAATAAAGGGTCAGTGTGAATTTCATGGTGAATCAACAAGGGCAAATCATCCATCCATACTGATAATGTTGAATTAGTCTCAACAACTTTCCTTTATGCTTCGAATCCACCCATTCAAACTTTTTTGCAGGGAAGGGTTAGCAGACATAGGTAGATGTACCTGCTCTGTGTCAGACAGGACCATAAATTTCCTGGGAGTTTGAGTGTTCTGATAGAAGAGGCAGGTCGTTAATTAAGATTAAAGCTAGAATCTCACATCCCATTCTTTCCCAGAAAGATTGGTGTCTGGTTTTCCTGATAAGATGTATTAGTAGGAGTAGAAAGCCAAGTAGGGAACCCATGAATTGTGCCCCAAAACCAACTGTCAATCCTGAAGCTGACCTGACCAGAGCCACCTTGACACCTTCAATGTTGCCACACTGGAGCTGAGGAATAGGGAGGCAGGATTTTAGATAGCTGGGATTTTGTAGCCAAAACAAAATACTTTCTCTTCGGAACCAAGGATATTCTCACAGAATATATTCAGAGGAAGGTGGAGTCATGTCACCAGGCAACAAGATAGCAATATAATTGGACCATGTGACTGGTTGTTTTGAGAAAGTGACAAACTTTTACTTTTAATTAGGTGAAAACTGTGGGAATCTTCAGTGTCGGTTTTCACCAGAATCTGTTCCAATATGATATATCCAATAAAGCTACTCTTTGAGGAATCTACCTGCCTTGGAGTTTTGCTTGATATGGGTGGATTACTCGGAACCCTGTAACCAACCTGTATTAAATTTATGAGGAGCAAGAAAAGAGGCCTGTGGAGGAGTACAGTTAAGATTCATGAATTGAGAGGGTCTTCTGAAAAGTATGAATATGCTGAATCATGTAAATCCTGCCAAAATTAATATTTTCCACTGGTTTCCTTGATCCTGGAAGAGCTACATTTGAAGCGGGTCTACCTGTCTCATTAGAAATGGTCCCTTCTGGACAAGGGTCACATTGGTAGCAGCAAACCGGCTTTCCTTCTGGAATGCTTCTTTTCTCTCCTGCATGGCACCTCTTCATGCCACACCTGGCAAACGGCACCTTCTAAAAAAGAGAAGAGAGATTCTGTAGGTGGCCTCAGCAAAGAATATTCTTCAGTTATTCATTTGTACGTTGCTCCTTCCATCTTTAGAACGTCTTCCAAAAAAAATGGTTTACCAGAAATCAGGATAAGCTCCAGAGGGAGTCAGGCCAATGCAATCCTGGCCCACCAACGGATGCTGGAGATTGGAACTGGGACCTCGAAATGCAAAGGAAGGCTTGTGACATGGAGCTACAGCTTTTCTAAAAGAAAGAACCATGGGGATCCAACTGAATGGAAACGGTCCATGAAAACCATTCTTGCTTGCTTCAATAGTGTTTTAGGTTTCAAGCAGGAATTCTTCCTAACCTATCCTATCCTGGACTTTTCAGAAGTCAAATCTCAAATGTGTTCAACTCAAAAGCTTGTTTTTTCATCAAATCCCTGAATTTAACTGTGAAAAGGGTGTTATGCAACTCCTGGAGTGAATAAATCCTTTGCTGAATTTATAACATTTCCTTCCAGCTCACCTTTGTGACCCAGATGATTTCATCGGAGTTAATGGTGAAATCTTCTCCAGGGGAAGCCATGGAATGTATTTGCCCAACTTTCATGGGGACAAAAGATTGATTGGGGAGGAAAAGCCAGTTGAGGAGATCATAACGAGTAGAAACCAATCCACTTTCTGAGAAGGAGACTTCCTCTCCAGCACTGTTGTTGAACTTGATGTTCCTCAGATAGGGGAGAATCTGGAAAAAAAAAAGACACCTGGACTAATTGGCTGAACTCCACACATAGAACATCCTAGTTTCCTTCATAATGTCATGGCCATCAGCCTAGGAGATGGTCTATATTTGAGAAGCTAAATAAGTTCCCTTGATGGAGATCTAAGCAATCAGTAATAACATCAAATATTCAACTTCATCCTCACATTTTCTTTATCATTGGATATTTGTATCATGACTTCTTCAAGTCCAGTCTTACAAGAATGATAGCTACTTACAAACATTTTAATGCCATATTCTAAATTACATTGTGTAGTTTTGTTTTGTGATACTTGGCAAGTTACATTTTTAATTTTATTTGAGTCCATGAGAAATGCATTTTAAGAATGATTAAATAATTAAATTGACAGGGTCCTTGGAGCTATCTGAGGGTGGTTGTTTTCTTGCAGATGTTTTATGGCCTAAAATGGATAACATTGATAGTGATATCACTCCCTTCTAGCATTGATAATGCTCTTAGAGCACCAAGACTCTTCATTTCAACCTCTAATATTCTCCTTTATTGGTAAATACTTTCCATCGTAACTTTGCAAGCTAGACTTTCTCTAGCTGATAGTCAAAGAGAGCAGAATGAAGAAGTAGATCTGACCAAGAAGGACCACATGGAGAATTCGTTACTTCACTGTCCAGAGAGGAATAATTTATCCTTTGATGTTGAAATTTTAGATCAGGAACCCATTAGGACCATGTTGAATTCTTCTTCATATGCTGAGGTTGACAGAGACTTAACACAACAAACAAAGCAGTACAAGAAACAACATACTATAAAAATGGGGTGGACTCACAAAGAATTCTAAGACACAACAGTAAAATGAATTGAGTGTCTTTTTACAGATTGGATTCAGGCTACCTACTGAGAGAAAATGAAGAGATTCTACAAAAATTCCTGTCTGGGACTTCAACTGACCTGTTGAAGCATCTTGCAGAAATGCACCCAGATTGTCATCATGCTCTGTGATGACCACTTCTCCTTGAAGTGGTTACACCTGATTCTCAGGCAACCACTGATGTCCTTCCAGGAACTTCTAGGAAGCTCTTTGCTCTTATGAACAATTGGTTTGGTTTAATTCACTTTTTCCTCCACCTATCCCTTTTCAACAAAAACCTCTCACTTAATTAAAATGACAGGGTTTATTTTTAATATATTTCATTTTCATTTTCATTTTATTAGATTTCTATACCGCCCTACTCCCGAAGGACTCATTATATATATATAATCTATCTATCTATCTATCTATCTATCTATCTATCTATCTATCTATCTATCTATCTATCTATCTAATAAGTTACATTATATATGTATATAGATAATCAATGAAAAAGCTACCAAAAGGTCAATAAATGATGAATTTTTTTAAAAAAAGAGATGATGGATAGAGACAAAATAGTTTTTAAAATGGGGGCTATATTAAAAATGAGGAGTAAAGTACAAATTGGGAAAATACTATTACAAACACTGATGTATCATAATTTGCTAGAATTACAGTGTGCATGACAAGTCAGAATACTATGGTTATGTATATCTAATTGTACTATTATGTTAGCATTGTGTAAAAAGTATATCAACCCAGACAATGTACTGTCCACAAGATATGTGTGGCTGTTAAAAGAAAGTTACAAATAAAGCATATAGATCGCATATAGATATTTAATGCAAGAAATGCATATAGACAGATTCCTATCTAAAGATCTGTGGACGAGTTAAAAAGTCACTGGGATTACCTGCCACGATTGAATATTTGAGATCCTCTTTCCAAGCCTCATCATGGCTGGTCGTGCTCCATATCCATGCATTGCATGTAATGCGTGTGCCACAGCATAAATGGCATTGTAGATATTGTAACTCTCACCTTCCATGCTTGTTTCAAACACGTAAGATGGCAGATTCTGTAAATTCTCCTTTCCTGTACATTGTTTCTCTCCCTTTGGAAGGATCTCGCCTAGTTTGTGGATCCTGCAGCCAAACAACATTTCCCAACATAGCGAGAGAAAGACGTCCCCTTGTGGCTTCAAGGGGTCTAAAGACAGGAGGAAATGGCTGAATTCTGAGACATCCCCAGTGTGGGGCCTAAAATGCAAAGCCCCATGGAAGGGCTTTACTACTATCGATACTTCTTGATCCCTCACCACACTAAGTTTCCAATGGGAAGTTAAGATCCAAACTTTCCGAAATGATGTCTGTCTCAAATGTTCATGGACAGTCACTGCTAACTGTACATTTGTAATACTATTAGAGTCTCCAAATAGAATAATCACTTCAGCTTTAGACCAAGCCTCCGAAATCTGAAGTATTTTCAACACTGGAATAGTAACAAAATTCAATTTCAACTTTTCAGTGAAGGCCAGGCAGATCTCCTTCTCCTGGAGCATTGGCATCAGAGATGAGATGAAACGTTCTCCACTGTCATCTTCAGGGGCCACCAGCCCAACCCAGTTCCAGTGGAAATGCAGGAGCAGCTGGACTATACCCACGTACTGGGGAAATTCCCTGGGATTAATCCGGAAAAAGGAAGGATGGACTGATCTGTATTCCAGAGGGATCTCAAAGCCAACACTGAGCTGGAGAAAATGAGATTCTTTTTTTTTTTTATTAAAGAGTTTTACAGTTTTACACAAACCTGTTCCCCCCTCCTCTCCCCTCCCTATCCCTCCCCCCTCCCCCCCGACTTCCCAGAGCAAAATACAGGGTAAAATATTAAACAAACATAGTCAAACATAAACAACCTAACTATAAACTCTAAACATCCCTCAGCACTTTAACTCCCCCTTATATGCCAAAATATATAAGTATAAAAAATCTATCTAAATATTTCATTCATAAGCTATTTGCAACTTTTTAGTCCCATATTTATTCTGAATGTAGTCGATCCATCTTCTCCATTCTGCTATGTATCTTTCATTTGAACAGTCTTTCAAATATGCAGATATTTTGGCCATTTCCGCCAAATTAGTTACTTTTAATGTCCAGTCCTCAATAGTAGGTAAGTCTTCCTTCTTCCAATACTGCGCCACCAACAATCTGGCTGCAGTTATTAGATTCAATATCAATTTAGTCTCTATCACCATACAATCTGTAATTATACCCAATAAAAAAAGTTGTGGCGTAAATTTTATCTTCTTTTTGAGAATATTTTGCATAATACACCATATCTTAATCCAGAATGCCTTAATTTTTTTACAAGTCCACCATATATGATAATACGTTGCGTCATCACATTTACATCTCCAGCATGTGGACTGGGATACATACTGGCTAACTTTTTGGGATCTAAGTGCCATCTATAAAACATTTTGTAAAAATTTTCTCTCAAATTTTGAGCTTGAGTAAATTTTACATTTCTAACCCATATTTTTTCCCACGTTTCCATCATTATTGGTTCCTCAATACTTTGTGCCCATTTTATCATACAATCCTTCACTAATTCCATCTCTGAATCTATTTCTATCAATGCATTATACAACCTTTTAATATGCATTGGGCTTTGATCCCTTATTTGTTTTATCAAGTTTTCATCATTTTGTATAATACCAATTTTCTGATCTTCTTTCCATCTACTGTACAACTGTCCATACTGAAACCAAGTTTGTATTACCCTTTCTTGCTTTAATACCTCTAGAGACTTTAACTTCAATATACCTCTTTCCATAATAAGAAGCTCTTTATAAGTAATCACATCTTGTTTTTGTTCTATACTTATATTTTCTATCGTGTGTCTAGGTATTGCCCATATGGTTAATTTACTATTTAATTTATATTGATATTTTTTCCATACACGTAACAATGCATTCCTCAGTTTATGACTTCTGAAATTCTTATCCACCTTTTTGTCATATAATAAATATGCATGCCACCCATATAATAAGTCATATCCCTCAATATTCAATATTCTCTCTTCTGTTAAATTAATCCAATCATTGATTGCTGATAAGGCAGCTGCCTCATAATATAATCTTAAAGTGGGCATTTTGAGACCTCCTCTTTCACGTATGTCTTGTATTATTTTTTGCTTTACCCTTGGTCTCTTTCCTGCCCACACAAAATTGCTAATACCCTTCTGCCATTCATTCAAATTTCCATCTTTCTTCAATATTGGTATCATGTGAAAGAGAAATAGAAGCTTTGGTAAAATATTCATTTTCACTGCCGCTATCCTTCCCAATAACGATAGATGTAATTTTTTCCAATTTTCCAACTCCTTCTGTATTTTTTGCCACAGTAATTCATAATTATACTTATATAATTTTGCATTTGATGTCATAATATAAACACCTAAATATTTAACCTTATTTACTATTTCAAATCCAGTTATTCTTTCCATTTCCTCTTTTTGACTTGCAACCATATTTTTAGTTATTATCTTTGTTTTCCCTGCATTTATTTTGAATCCAGAGACTTGTCCATATTGATTAATTATTTCCATCAAACCTGTGACCAATTGTACTGGTTGGGTCAACATCACAACCAGGTCATCTGCAAATGCTCTTAATCTATAATCATCCTGCCTAATTTTAATTCCCCTTAATTTATCTGAATCGCGTATTTTATTCAACAACAATTCCAAAGTCAAAATAAACAACAATGGAGATAAAGGACAAAGGATAAAGGATTCTTGATAGAGTAAATTTTAAGGGTCACCATTAGGTGGATTATTGCCCGAACTGTTAGATTGGCTCCCTTTGAGTGGCAAGCTTAATTTTCTGGTCTTTTTAGGAAGAAGGATACATATTAGGAAGAAGAGGTTACGGATTTTGTCTGATGGTGACATGTGAGAAGCCAAGGCAACCATATGTCAAATTAATACAGAGAATATACTACACTACACTTTTATGAAGAATAGATTGGGAAGGAATTCCTCTTGGCAAAATTACCCCATTATCTATCACTTTTGTCTTCTATAACAACATATCTCGAGACAAAAAATATAAGCATATGTCCCCCAAAACCCCTTTGGTTTCCACCTTTAACTTCTGGGTGCACTTCAGTTGATTGTCTACTCCCATACTCTATCCAATGAAGCCCCCTTACCTCTGGGACCTTGAAGATGCTGAAGATGGAAGCCATCTGCCTTGAGGATCTGGGGTTGAGATCTCCGATGACAGAGAGGAGAGGGTCCTGCCTGTCACATTTGTAACCTGGAACCATTCGGCCTCGGGTGGAGAGCAGGGAGAGGCTGATCATGGAAATCTCCATCTCAGCCTGAAAATTGCTATAGATGTGGAAGCCAAGGGTGATGTTGGGGAGGAGAACCAGATCCTTGTTGATCTCTGTGACTGCAAACACCAAGGCCATGAATTGCTGATAGTTCTTGGGTACGATTCTACAGTGAGAAAATCATTGGGGAGATTTTAAGGAAAGCTTGTGTTGATGGAGTTTATCCTGCTTATTTTTTCAATGTCCTTTGTATCAGGAAACTCCAAATTTCATTGGAATTCATTCCAAAATTCCAAATGTACATTTGTACATTTCCTGAAGGTCCCTATTTAGGGGCAATCCCGATTCTAAGATGGATGGATTTTTTACAACTGCTCCACACTGTAAATGGATTGACTGCATCTTTGAGTTTTTCATCAGGAGTTTATGTCCGAATAAATGTTGTAAGTCAACTTCTTCAATAGGCCAGCACAGTTTCTAAGGTGTTGTCCTTCCTCACTTTTCAGTGGTTTATTAACTTCAAGAGTTCTGGGAATATGGAGAATTCTAGCCTATTTTATGAGTTTAGTTCTTTGCTGAGAAAAGCACAAAAATGTGAACATTGAAACATCACTAGAACAAGTACTTTTGAAGAGACTCCCTGAACACAAAGCAAACCAAGTAATTATTTACATCTTTCCCCTTTGGATGAAATTTAAAAAATATTATCCAGAACTATAGATGGTTTTTCTTTAAAGGATTGGAAGGTGAATGTAAGTACAGTTCCCAGCGGAAAATTCCCACCAATAATGACATCACCAGGCCTGTAAAACTCTCTCTTAGTCTGTCAAGTGTCTGTCAACACACACCCAGTTAGCATCATCATAGCAATAGTTGGAGGCAGGAGCCAGAAGAGCAGCAGCAACAGGAGAGGCAGCCCAGTCATTCTTCTCACCTTCCCTCCTAGATCAGAAATCAAGAAGTTATATTTTTTGCAGAAGTTAAATTGTAGGGAGCCCTTGAAATCTCAGCAGAACTTTAGCACAAGAGAGATAGTCTGTGCCACCTGAATGGCCCCCAAGGCAAATTTATATTAAACGGTGCTTCCTCTTACCTGTGTATGGTCTGTGACCAAAAAGGAAACTAAGGCTAGCTGAGTCTCACCAAACCCTGAAGTTGCCTCTTTGCAACACAAGGCAAGGTGACATGTTCTGTCCCCACTGGGAGAACTCCGAGTATCTAATTTTAAAGCAGGTTTTATGTCGGAAGATCTTCATGGGTAGAAATCCATAGGGGATACATTAGAAATTACCATTCTTCTGATAATTGAAAGGAAAAACAATTTTCCTATGTACTGAGCAATACACCAGATAAAGAAAAATGATTTTGGGACTCTTGTTGTTATTCTAGAGATCAGATGCAGTTGAGAGTCAAGGTGAAGTTGGGTATTTGGATTATGTGAAACTGAGCATGGAGTTTGGCCTCCTCCATAGTTTGTTTGGCTAGTATAAGTCTTCATGGGGCATGGTGGCCCTTGACAATCCGTTGTACCCTAGTAAGTCTGGGCAATCATACCAGCACTTGGATGGAATAAGTGGTTTATAAATACCAACATGGCAGGGAATGAAATTAGACAGTAACTTCTCCCATAGAACTTAAAAAAGAGAAACTTCCTCACCGTGAGGACAATTAACCAATGGAACAGCTTTTCTTCAGACGTTGTGGGTGCTTCATCACTGGAGGTTTTTAAGAAGAGACTGGACATTCATTTTTCTGAAATGTTGTAGTATCTCATGCTTGAGCTGGAGTAGAAAATCTCAAATGTCCCTTCCAGCTCTGTTCTGATTTTGATCATCAGTATCTTCCCCTCTGTTGAATCATTTCTATGTTTTTATACCTATTTGCAGACCTTATCATTGTTCCCTTCATTTCCCCATCTTTACAGTCCCCTCTACCATGATACCCAAATCTCCCCCTACTATTATAAAGACTGAATTGGTCAAGGGGGAACAGAGATTGTGCAGCTGTTTAAAGTTGTTCATTCCATTTCTTGCTTCTCATTCATTCCATTGTTAAATTTTTCATTCCATTTTCCCATGAATTACAACTATCTTGCTGTTTGAGATACTACTTTTCAAATACTTACCCATAGTGAGGATGTTTATCTAATCTATGAACATTTATGGCAAATCATTTGAGTTCTTAGATAACATGCTGTCCACTGTATATAGGAGTAAACAGACGAATAGCTAAGCATGTCCTGTACTCTTATCCATAAAGGTAAAGGTAAAGGTTCCCCTGGCATATATGTGCTAGTCATTCCCGACTCTAGGGGGCGGGGCTCATCTCCGTTCCAAAGCCGAAGAGCCAGGGCTGTCCGAAGACGTCTCCGTGGTCATGTGGCTGGCATGACTAAATGCCAGAGGCACACGGAACACTGTTACCTTCCCATCAAAGGTGGTCCCTATTTTTCTACTTGCATTTTTTATGTGGTTTCAAACTGCTAGGTTGGCAGAAGCTGGGACAAGTAACGGGAGCTCACTCAGTTATGTGGCACTAGGGATTCAAACCCTGAACTGCCGACTTTTCGGTCAACAATTTCAGCGACTTAGCCACTGAGCCAACGTGTCCCTCACTCTTATCCATAAATTCATTAAATAAGCAAGAGAACATCACACAACCATATCTTTCTTACTACTCACAATATATTGTATTTAATCCTTCCTTCCTTCCTTCCTCCCTCCCTCCCTCCCTCCCTCCCTCCCTCCTTCCTTCCTCCCTCCCTCCCTCCCTCCCTCCCTCCCTCCCTCCCTTCCTTCCTTCCTTCCTTCCTTCCTTCCTCCTTTCCATCCATCCATCCACCTTCCTTCTATGTAATATTTGGAAAAAATATTAAGAAGAGAGCAAGAGCAGAAAAATATCCATCAATATCAATTTCACATGATATTATTTATTAATAAAGTATGTTTGTCAATTAACATAATAGAGAATAAAACTATACGGATAATTTCAATGCTAGTGGATGTGGAGTGAGGCATTTTAATGGGTTTTTATGTTGTGGTTTTTAATGTTGTAATCCAGCTGGAGTCACCTGTGTGTAGGTTGGGTGTCAATATAAATGTTTCATATTTATAATCAGAGATTATAATCAGAGATTCTTGTGCCTCATTATATTCTCTCTACAATTGAGATTGGGTTTAAATAGGATAATGAAGCATTTGGGGAAAAAGATGCAAGCCAAGAGACCAGCCCCAGAGGCCAAGATGGAGAAGATCTCCACAGCCACCATGGACTTCCCTTTGGTGCTCAGGTAGGTGGGGAGGAAGCTGATCCAAACACTGCAAAAGACCAGCATGCTGAAGGTAATGAACTTGGCTTCGTTAAAGCTGTCGGGCAATTTCCTAGCCAAAAAGGCCACCGTGAAACTGATGAGGGCCAGAACACCCAGGTAGGAGAGGACAGCATAAAACATGAAAGCTGAGCCTTCATTACATTCCAAGATGGCCTCTCCTACTAAAGAGTGGAAGTCAAAGTTGGGAAATGGAGGAGAGGTTGCCAGCCAGGTGACACAAAGAAGTGCTTGGACCAGGGGACAGGCTAAGACAATGGAGTTTGTCAGAGGTTTTCCTAAGAGTTTCCTTGTCTTGTTTCCTGGCTTGGTGGCTATGAAGGCCAGAACCACCATGACAGTTTTTGCCAAGATGGAGGAAACCGCAAGGGAAAAGAGAATGGCAAAGGCAGATTGTCGGAAGAGACAGGTGAGCTTCCCAGGTCAACCAATGAAGAGGAAGGAGCAGAGGAAGCAGAGCAGGAGGGAGACCAGGAGGATGTAGGTGAGATCTCGGTTGTTGGCCTTGACAATTGGTGTGTTGTGATTTTTACGGAAAATCACCAGAACTGCCAATGTGATCCCAGAGAGAGAAAGAGCGAGAGATGCTAAAGAGTATCCCAGGGTGTCTTGATAGGCAAGGAAATGGATCTTCTTAGCAATGCAGTGGTCCTTGTCATTGTTGGGATATTGGTTTTCTGGGCAGGGGTCACAGCGAGCTGCATCTGAAATCAAAAGTCAGTGTCCATTTCATAGTGAATCAACAAAGGCAAATCATCCGTCCATACTGACAATGCTGGGAATAGGTTAGCCAGAAAAAACAGATCCGTTCTCTGGCTCAATATCTCTTCTTTAAACTTCAAATCTACTCATTCAAACTTTTTTTTTTTTTTTTTTTTTTTGCAGGAAAGGTTTAGCAGACATAGGTAGATAGATCTGCTCTGTCTCTGACAGGTCTATGAATTTCCTGGGAGATCGAGTGTTCTGATAGAAGAAGCAGGTCCTTGATAAAAAATAAAGCTTGAATCTCACACCCCATTTATTCACAAAAAATTAGTGTCTGGTTTTCCTGATGGGATGTAAAAGTAGGAATAGAAAGCCAAATAGGGAACCCATGAATTGTGCTCCAAAATCAACTGAAGCTGACCTGACCAAAGCCACCTTGACAGCTTCAATGTTGTCACGCTGGACCTGAAGGATAGGGAGGCAGGATTTTAGATAGCTGGGATTTTGATAGCCAAAACAAAATACTTTCTCTTGGGAACCAAGGACATTCTCACACCTGGTCAGAGGAAGGTGAAATAATGTCGACAGGCAACAAGACAGCACCTTGATTGGACCATGTGACTGATTGTTTTGAGAAAGCGACAAACTTTTAGTTTTAATTAGGTGAAAACCATGGGAATCTTCAGTGTCGGTTTTCACCAGATCTGTGCCAATATGATATATCCAATAAAGCTATTCTTTGAGGAATCTACCTGCCTCAGAGTTTTGATTGATATTTGTGTATTACTTGGAACCCTGACACCAACCTGTATTAAATTTATATTAACTTTAGATTTATAAATTGAGAGGGTTTGCTGAAAAGAAATATGAATATATTGAAGCATATAAATCCTACCAAGCTGATGCCAAAATTAACACTTTTCCATTGAATGGTCTCCTTGATCCTGGAAGATTAATCAACATTTGAATGTGCTACCTGTCTGATTAGAAATGGTTCCTTCTGGACAAGGGTCACATTGGTAGCAGCAAACTGGCTCGCCCTCTGGAACACTTCTCCTCTCTCCTGCCTGGCACCTCTTCATGCCACACCTGGCAAAGGGCACCTTCTAAAAAAGAGAAGAGAGATATTGCAGGTGGCTCAGCAAAGATTATTCTTCATTTATTCATTTGTACATTGCTCTTTCCATCTTTAGAATGTCTTCAAAAGAAATGGTTTACCAGTAACCAGGATAAACTCCAGAGGGAGTCAGGCCAATGCAATCCTGACCCACCAATGGATGCTGGAGATTGGAACTGGGACCTCAAAATGTAAAGGAAGGCTTGTGATATGGAGCTACAGCTTTTCTAAAAGAAAGAATTATAAGTCAAATCTCAAATGTGTTCAACTCAAAAGCATGTTTTTTCATCAAATCCCTGAATTTAACGGGTTTCCCAGTGAAAAGGGTGTTATGCATCTCCTGGAGTGAATGAATCCTTTGCTGAATTTACAACTTTTCCTTCCAGCTCACCTTTGTGACCCAGATGATTTCATCAGAGTTAATGGTGAAATCTTGTCCTTGGGAAGCTGTGGAATCTATTTGCCCAACTTTCATGGGGACAAAAGATTGATTGGGGTGGAAAAGCCAGTTGAGAAGATCATAACGAGTAAACACCAATCCACTTTCTGAGAAAGAGACTTCCTCTTCAGCACTGTTGTTGAACTTGATGTTCCTCAGATAGGGGAGAATCTGGGGGAAAAAAAGATACCTGGACTTATTGGCTGAACACCACACATAGGACATCCTGGTTTCCTTCATAAGGTAATGGCCATCAGCCTAGGAGATGTGTCTAATCTGAGAAGATAAATGAGTTCCCTTGATGGAGATCTAAGTAATCAGAAGTAACAGCAAATATTCAACTTCAATGACAACATATTTTCTTTATCATTGGACATTAGTATCATGGCTTCTTCAATTCCAGTCTTACAAGAATGATAGCTACATACAAACATTTTTATGCCATATTCCAAATTACGTTGAACCTTGGTGGTGCAGCAGATTAAAGTACTGTTAAGTAACTCCAGCTGCCTGCAATTACTGCAAACTCGAATCTCACCAGGCTCAAGGTTGACTCAGCCTTCCATCCTTCCGAGGTAGGTAAAATGAGGACCTGGATTGTGGGGCATTAAGCTGACTTTGTATAAAAAAGAACACCGCTTGGGGGGGGAAGCCCTACTAAGCAGGTATATACAAAAGTATGAAGGCTATTGCTTAATGCATTGTAAGCTGCCCTGAGTCTCCGGAGAAGGGCGGCATATAAATTGAACCAATAAATAAACAATAAATAAATAAAACATTGTGTAGTTTTGCCCTGTGCTACTTGGCAAGCTACATTTTTAGTTTTATTTGGGCCCATAGTTTTGTAAATGAGAAATGCAAGCTAGACTTTCTCTAGAAATAGAGAAAGTGTAGCTTGCAAAGAAGTAGATCTGACCAAGTGGGGGCCATGTGGAAGGTTTGTCCTGCCCTGGTTTATCACTTCACTGTCTAGAGAGGAATAATTTAGCCTTTGATGTTGAAAAGTCTCATGAATTTCAGATCATGAATCCATTAGGACCAAGCTAATAAAGCGTATTAAATAAATAAAGTAAAATGTCAATTAGTAGTAGTAGTAGTAATTCCGTAGTAAATAAAGCCCCCCTCATCTGTGATCTTGTTCAGGAGGGGGGAGCGGACCTGGCGGGTATTACGGAGACCTGGTTGGGCCCGGAGGGAGGGGTCCCTCTGGTAGAAATATGCCCACCAGGCTTCCACGCATTCCATCAGCCGAGGTCACAGGGGAGGGGCGGGGGGGTAGCGGTTATTATTAGAGAAGGCCTTAGGCCCAGGGAGACCATTGTACCTCAGACAGCTGGTTGTGAGTCCCTCCTTGTGAAGTGGGGCCAGGGGGTTCAGATGGGCTTGCTGATCACGTACCTGGCTCCCTGCCACGTGGCAGCAACCCTGCCTGAGCTACTCAACATTATCGCTGCGGTGGCGGTTGATACCCCCAGACTTATGGTCATGGGGGATTTCAACCTGCCGTCCGTGGGTGAGACGTCTGAGGTGGCTCGGGAGTTCATGGCTTCCATGACGACCATGGATCTGACCCAACTAATTCATGGCCCTACGCACACTGGGGGAAACATACTGGACTTGGTTTTTGTCTCTGGACAGTGGTTGAGTGATCTTGAGATAGGGGATGTAGTCATTGAGCCCTTGTCATGGTCGGATCACTCTCTCCTTCGCCTTGACCTTCGTACCGCGGCACCCCACTGCAGGGAGGCGGAACCGATAAGATGGTACCGCCCCAGGCGCCTGATGGAACCCGATAGGTTCCAGACGGAGCTTGGGCCAATTCCTGAGGTTCTGGCTCACGCCTCGACTGGAGACCTAGTGGCCGCCTGGGATAGGGCGGCCGCTGGGGCCCTGGATCGAGTCGTGCCTTTGCGGCCTCTGACCCGGCGCGGATCTCGCCTGGCTTCTTGGTTTACCGAGGAGCTGAGGGAGATGAAGCGCCAGAAAAGACACCTAGAGAGTAGTTGGAGAGCTAGTCTTTCTGAATCGGACCGGACACTGGTTAGATCCCATATTAGGACTTACCTAGTGGCGATAAAAGCAGCAAAATGTACGCATTTTGCTGCTCTTATTGCGTCATCAGATAATCGCCCGGCCGCCCTGTTTAGGGTGACCCGCTCCCTGCTCCACCAGGAAGCGCGGGAGGACCCCTTGGAGGGAAGAGCCGAGGACTTTGTTCAGTATCTGTATGACAAAATCACTCAGAATCGGGAAGGTCTGGACTCTGACTGGGTAGATCCAGCGAGAGTGACGGAGGCAGGTCTTGAGACTGTTATCTGGGATGAGTTTGATCCTGTGACCCCAGATGATGTGGACAGGATTCTGGGTAGATTGAACGCGACCACATGTTTGTTGGACCCGTGTCCCTCCTGGTTAGTGCTGGCTTCCCGGGAAGTGACGCGAGGCTGGCTCCAGGGGATTATAAATGCTTCATTGGGTGAGGGTGTCTTCCCCGCCGCCCTTAAGGAGGCGGTGGTGAGACCCCTCCTCAAGAAGCCTTCCCTGGACCCGGCAATATTGGCTAATTATCGTCCAGTCTCCAACCTTCGTTTTGTGGCGAAGGTTGTTGAGAGTGTGGTTGCGGTACAGCTTCCCCAGTACCTGGATGAAGCATCGTATCTGGATCCGTTCCAGTCGGGTTTCAGGCCTGGGTACAGCACGAAAACGGCATTGGTCGCGTTGGTTGATGATCTCTGGAGGGCTCGGGACAGGGGCTGCTCCTCTGTCCTGGTCCTGTTAGATCTCTCAGCGGCTTTTGATACCATCGACCATGGTATCATGCTGCACCGGTTGGAAGAGTTGGGGGTGGGAGGCACCGTACTAAGGTGGTTCTCCTCCTTTCTCTCTGACCGGTCGCAGTCTGTGTTGACAGGGGGGCAGAGGTCGACCCCGAGGCCCCTCATATGTGGGGTGCCGCAGGGATCGGTCCTCTCGCCCCTTTTGTTCAACATTTATGTAAAGCCGTTGGGCGAGATCATCCATGGCTTTGGGGTGAGATACCACCAGTACGCTGATGACACCCAGCTGTACATCTCCACCCCGGACCACCCCAACGATGCCCTTGAAGTGATGTCCCAGTGCCTGGAGGCCGTACGGATCTGGATGGGGAGGAACAGGCTCAGGCTCAACCCATCCAAGACCGAGTGGCTGTGGTTTCCGACGTCCCGATATAGTCAGCTAGTGCCATCGCTGACTATTGGGGGCGAATCATTGGCCCCCACGGATAGGGCTGCAACCTGGGTGTCCTCCTGGATTCACGGCTGTCGTTAGAAGAGCATGTGACGGCCGTGTCCGGGAGGATTTTTCATCAGGTTCGCCTGATCCGCCAGTTGCGTCCCTATCTAGATCGGGACTCCCTACACACAGTCACTCATGCCCTCGTTACTTCTCGTCTGGACTACTGCAATGCTCTCTACATGGGGCTCCCCTTGAGGTGCACTCGGAGGCTCCAACTGGCGCAGAGTGCGGCCGCGCGGGTGGTGATGGGAGCGACATGGAGTTCCCATGTGACACCTCTCCTGCGCGAGCTGCACTGGCTCCCGGTGGTCTTCCGAGTGCGCTTCAAGGTTCTGGTTATCACCTTTAAAGCGCTCCATGGCTTAGGACCTGGTTATTTACGGGACCGCCTGCTACCACCAATAGCCTCCCACCGGCCAGTACGCTCCCATAGAGAGGGGCTCCTCCGGGTGCTGTCAGCCAAACAATGTCGGCTGTCGGCCCCTAGGGGGAGAGCCTTCTCTGTGGGGGCACCTACGATTTGGAACGAGCTCCCCCCGGAGATACGTAGGATCCCGGATCTGCGCACCTTCCGCCGCGCGCTTAAGACTTTTCTATTTTATCAAGCTGGCCTGGCCTAAATCTTCCCCCTTTTTAAATGTGGAAATTTTAAATTTTTAAATTTTAAATTCGTCTTATTTATAGGGGTATGGGTAAGGCGTTTTAAATTGGGGAGCCATTTTAGATTTAATTCTGTTTTAAACGTATTTTAATTGTTTATATTGTATGTTTTTTAATTTTTGGCTGTTCACCGCCCTGAGTCCTTCGGGAGAGGGGGCGGTATAAAAATCTAATAAATAAATAAATAAAGCTGATCTCTTCCGCATATGCTGAAGTTGACAGAGACTAAAAAAATGGAGTAGATTCACAAATAATTCTAAGCCACAATAACCAACATTAATATGAACTGAGTGTCTTTTTACAGATGGGATTCAGGCTACCTACTGAAAGAAAAAAGAGGAGGATCTACCATGCTGACTAGGACTTCAAATGACTTGTTGAAGCATCTCTTCCACAAATGCACTCAGATTAGGACCATGTTGGGTTCTTCTGCATATGCTGATCTTGACAGAAGCTTAACCCAACAAACAAAGCAGTAGAAGAAATGGCACACTCTCAGGCAATCCTTCCAGGAACTTCTAGGAAGCTCTTTGATCTTAGGAACAATCAGCTTGTTTTAATTCTCTTTTTCTGCCATCTATCCCTTTTCAACAGAAACCTCTTACCGGTACTTAATTCAAATGACAAGTTTCAATAATTGGTATCTTAATACCTTCTTAGGTACATTTTACATACAGATATTTAATAAGTAAATCAAGAAATGCATAAAGGTAGCTTTCTACCTAGACAAATAAAAAGTCACTGGGATTACCTGCCATGATTGAATATTTGAGATCCTCTTTCCAAGCCTCATCATGGTTGGTTGTGCTCCAGATCCATGCATTGCATGTAATGCGTGTGCCACAGCATAAATGGCATTGTAGATGTTGTAACTTTCACCTTCCATGCTTGTTTCAAAAATGTAAGAAGGTAAACCAGTACATTTTTTCTCCCCCTTTGGAAAGATCCTGCCTGGATTGTCCATCATGCAGAGGAACAACCTTTCCCAACATGGAGGGAGAAAGATGTCTCCTTGTGGCTTCAAGGGGTCTAAAGACAGGAGAAAACGACTGAATTCTGAGACATCCCCAGTGTGGGGCCTTAAATGCAAAGCCCCATGGAAGGGCTTTACTGCTTTCGATATGTCTTGAATACTGACCACACTAAGTTTCCAATGGGAAGTTAAGATCCAAACTTTCCGAAATGATGTCTGTCTCAAATGTTCATAGATACTCGTTACCACCTGTATATTTGTAATACTATTGGGGTCTCCAAATAGAACAATCACTTCAGCTTTAGACCAAGTCTCCGAAATATGCAGTATTTTCAACATTGAAGTATGAAGAAAATTTGATTTCAACTTTTCAGTGAAGGCCACACAGATCTCCTTCTCCTGGAGCATTGGCGTCAGAGTTGAGACGAAATGTTCTCCTCTGTCATCTTCAGGGGCTACCAGCCCAACCCAGTTCCATTGGAAATACAGGAGCAGCTGCACTAAAGCCACATACTGAGCAGATTCACTGGGATTAATCCAGAAGAAGGAAGGATAAACTCGTCTCTCTCCCTGAGTGAACTCAAAGCCAACACCTAGCTGGAGAAAGTGAGTTTCTTGATAGAGTAAATTTTAAAGGTCACCATTATCTGGATTGTTGCCCAACCTGGCTCACTTTGAGTGACAAGCTTAATTTTCTGGCCTTGTTAGGAAGAAGAATTATATATTAGGAAGAAGAGGTTATGTATTTTGCCTGGTGATGATGTGTCAAAAGCCAAGGGAAATTAATACAGAGAATATACTGACTACACTACTTTTATGAAGAATAGATTAGGAAGCAATTCCTCTTGGCAAATACCACATTTCAATATAATTCATTATCTATCACTTTTGGCTTCATTAAAACATATCTCAACACAAAAATATAAATATAGGTCCCCCCAAACCCTTTTTCCACCTTTGGCTTCACTGTGTTCTTTGTTGTTTGTCTGTCTCATACTCTATCCAATGAGGCCCCCTTACCTGTGGGACCTTGAAGATGCTGAAGATGGAGGCCATCTGCCTTGAGGATCTGGGGTTGAGATCTCCGATGACAGAGAGCAGAGGATGCTGCCTGTCACATTTGTAACCTGGAATCATTTGTCCTCTTGTGGAGAGAAGGGAGAGGCTGATTATGGAAATCTCCTTCTGAGTCTGAGAATTGCTATAGATGTCGAAGCCAAGGGTGATGTTGGGGAGGAGAACCAGATCTTTGTTGACCTCTGTGACTGCAAATACCAATGCTACGAACTGCTGGTAGTTCTTGGGTACGACTCTACAGTGAGAAAATCATCAGGGAAATTTTAAGGAAAGCTTGTGTGTGCTAGTGTCATTTTTAAAAACGTCCTTTGCAGCAGGAACTCTCAAATTCTTTCGGGGTTTTTTCATTGTTAAGGCTGTTCCTTGATTAATGGCCTTGACAGCAAGGAGAAAGTCCTGTTTATCCATATCACAGATCATTTTATACTCCTCCATCAGTCCTCCCTTCTTCACTTTGCTCCAATGAGTATAATTCTTCCCAATTGCTTCTCTTCCACCCTCATCAATTTTCTTCCCTCTTGAAGGAGCTTCTTCAGGTCTGGAAACCACTGTTGAGCAGTAGGTGTGACAGCATACGTTTACTGAAGGCCCATTTATGAGCAATCCTGATTCCAAAATGGATGGAGTTTTTCCAACTCTTCAGCACTGTAAATAGGGTTGACCTCATCTTTGAGTTTTGTATCAGGAGTTTCTGTCCAAATTAATACTGTAAGTCAACTTCTTCACTAGGCCAGCACAGTTTCTAAAGTGTTGTCCTTCCTCACTTTTTTGGGTGGTTTATTAGCTTCCTGATTGAGAGTCCTGGAAAGACTGAGAATTCTTGCCTAAAAGCACAAACATCTGAACTACGCTAGGGCATTGCAAACATCACTAGAACAAATATTTCTGAAAAGAGTCATTGAACAAACCAAATAATAATTTACATGTTTCAGCTTTAAATGAAACTTACAAAATATCCTCCAGAAATAACGATGGGTCTGTTTTAAAGGACTTGAAGTTGAAGTAGAATGAATGTACAGTTCCCAGGGGAAAATTCCCACCAATAATGAAATCACCAGGCCTGTAAAAGTCTCTCGTAGTGTGTACAGTGTTTGTCAACACACAGCCAGTTTGCATCTTCTTTGCAGAAGTTGGAGGAAGGAGCCAGAAGAGCAGCAGGAGGAGGAGAGGCAGCCCAGACATTCTTCTCACCTTCCCCTCTAGATCAAAAATCAAGAGGTTATATTTTTTTTGCAGAGGTTGAATTGCAGGGAGGCCTTGAAATCTCAGCAGAGCTTTAGCATAAGAGAGATAGTCTGTGCCACCTGGATGGCCCCAAGGCAAATTTATATTCAACCGTGCTTACTCTTACCTGTGTATGGTTAATAACCAAGGAGGTTACTAAGGACAGACAAGTCTCACCAAACCCTGAAGTTGCCTCTTCACAACACAAGGCAAGGTGCCATGTCTTGCCTCCACTGGGAGAACTCCGAGTATATAATTTAAAGCAGGTTTCAACTTGGAAGATTTTTGTGGGTAGAAATCCATAGGGGATCCTTTAGAAATTGCCGTTCTTCTGATAATTGTATTGAAAAGCAATTTTCTTATTTACTGAGCAACACACCAGACAGAGAAAAATGAGTTTGGGTCTCCTATTGTTAATGCACAGATCAGATGCACTGGACAATCAAGGTGGAATTGTGTATTTGAGTTATGTGAAACTGAGCATGTGCACACAAGGTGGAGTTTGGCCTCTTCCATAGGTTGTTTGGATAGTATAAGTGTTGATGGGGCATGGTGGCCCTTGACAATCAATTGAATCCTAGTAAGTCTGGGCAATCATACCAACACTTGGATGGAATAAGTGGTTTATAAATACTAACATGGCAGGTGACGTAATTAGACACTAATTCTTCCGATAGACCTTAATAGTTGGCAAGAGAATTTCTCAAGGTATTAGGTTGAAATAAACTCTATGTGAAGAGTTTCCAACAATGAGTTGGAATCAGAAAAGTTTGCCTGCTGTATTTGTCTTGGGAAGCAGGTCTTCAGAATTGTGAACTGGTGTGGGAAAGACACCGTCACCAAATGGCAAACGTCTGAGTTGGCAGAGGTAATAGGAGTGTGTCCATGGTATTATGTGGTTCTCTCCATTCCCTGGAGCTCTTTCCATTCAGTGTTAGTTGGAGGGGAGACACTGAGCCCCAACCTCTGGTTTTCAAGGTACCTCAATGAGTCCTTCTCCTTTCAAAGTCAAGTATCATCCTTACCCTGAGGGTATTGAATTATACAACCATTGATTGACCAAGCAATGAGGTCAAGATTTTGCCCTAGTACCCGAAGCCTATGGAATGGGGAGGAACAGTCTCCATTTTAATCCTAGTAGAATCAAGCAGCTGTGGATGATTGGTCCTCCCAGCACTGGGGACACTGGATCTTTGATCTTGCATGACTTGCTTAGGACTGCTGTGCACTCTGGGTGTCTTCCTGGACTCTCAGCTCCTCCTCCAAAAGCAGATGTTAGTGATGGTAGTTTTTTTGTAAAGCTTCGATTTTTTCAGAAGGATGATATTGAGCTGTGGAGAGTCTGAATGCCCCAAAATCAACAAAGAAAATGAAGGCAAGAAGAAAGGTTGGAAGCAGAAAGTCTCTATTATTGGGATCAGACCAGGAACGGAACTGGATCAAGCATAAATTCATCCGTGAGAGAGATGCTGTTTCTGCATCTCTCAAGGGGGCCGTGGCTATCCCCCTCCTCAAGGAAGTGATCCCATCGTACTGGCCAATGTCAACCCTGAAGCTGATCTGGCTGAAGCCATCTTGAGGGTTCAGTCAGAAGTGGGCTGCACATATGTTAACAACCGGTTCACCAGAAATGTTCACCTACCTCGCTTGTGCGCGTCTTCAAACTCCCTGCAAGTCTTTTTAGGCAGCCGCAGTGAGTACAGCAGGCGAGGCGTGGAACTCAGCTGGGCTGTGTGGGTGGGGCCAGTGAGCCAGAGTGTTAGCAATATAGGACAGAATAGCGCTAGGGCCGGTGGGTGGGCCCAGCCGGTGGTCAGAACTACCAGTTCCCCTGAACTGGTCTGACCAGGCAACAGCCCACCTCTGGGTTCAGTGCTGCCACACTGGAGCAAAGGACTTTTACTTTTAATTTGGTGAAAACTAAGGGGCCCCTCAGAGCTGGTTTTCACCAGATATGTGCCAATATGATCTTTCCAATAAAGCTATTCTTATTTTGGATTCCACCTGCGTTGAAGTTTTTCCTTGCAATGGACCTATTATTTGGAATCCCCACAGCCAATTTTCACCCAGTATCCAATATGCCTTCTTTTTTTTTAATTTATTAATCAATTTGTTGTATTCCACTGAGTGTCCCTGTTATCTGGGAGCATCGTCAATATTATAAATAAGAATTTCAAAAAGTGTCATTTGGTCCTTGGAACATTTATGAATGGTAGTGCTGGGAACACTTCTCAGATTTACACTTCTACCCACACCTTCCCCCCTCTCTACACCCCTTCCCCAATTTAAGGAAGGAGGTGCTTTTTCTTTTGAGTGGCAGTTCTGACATCCCAGCATCAAACTGCCCCACAGGATCTTACACCTACTTGAAGACAGCCATTGTTTGAATAAATGTACACACCACCAACTAATAAAAAATAGCTATTCTTTTGGGAGACTCCCTTTAACTCTCTCCAACCATGACTTTATCCATCTCCCGTTAACATGTTCATTTTTTCATCAAGTTCATTCCTCACAACTGAGAACCCTCTATGTTTCTAAATTCATTTCCATGCCTTTTAAGCAGGGGTGAAATCCAGCAGGTTCTGACAGGTTCTGGAGAACCAATAGCGGAAATTTTGAGCAGTTTGGAGAACCGGCAAATACCATCTCTGGCTGGCCCCAGAATGGGGTGGGAATGGAGGTTTTGCAATATCCTTCCCCCAGGAGTGGGGAGAGAATGGAGATTTTGCTGTATCCTCCACCTGCCACATCCACCAAGCCACACCCAAAGAACCGGTAATAAAAAAAATTGGATTTCACCACTGCTTTTAAGTCCTCCAATTTCCCCATCTTGATTGTATGCTGTAATACACCCACCTACCCACCCACCCACACCCCACCCACACACTTCCTAAAGACTGAATTCTTCCAGACGTCACTGGAACAGAGTGAAAAGGGTTCTTGTTAACAGTTCATATCAATTTCTCTGTCAAACACAGCTATCTTGGTTTTTGATATATAATTTTTCAAATGCATACTCATAGCAAGGATGTATTTCTATCTATGGAACGATTTTTGGAAATGATTCGAGTCCTTAGATAACATCTGCATATAGTAGTACAAGACATTTGTCTTCTCAAATAACCACTTTTTAAAGTATTTCCTGACCTCTTATCTCTAATTTCTTTAAAGAAATCAGAGAGTATCATAAAACAAGGTCTTCCTCCCTACTCAGTAATCAATTGTTTAATTATTTGTTCAAGAAAGAACAAGCCATGATGTATTCATCTATCTATCTATCTATCTATCTATCTATCTATCTATCTATCTATCTATCTATCTATCTATCTATCCATCCATCCTTCCTTCCTTCCTTCCTTCCTTCCTTCCATCTTCATAACAGTCAGAAAGAATAAATAAGGTATGAAAAGCTGCGGCCAGAAATTAATCACATGATCTTATTGATGAAAAATGTAGCTTTCTCTCTTAAGTTAATAGAAATTAAAACAGTATGGTTTATAGAAACTCTATACCTTTAAAAAATACTAATGGCCAATTGAATGAAAAAGTTAGGAGGAAAAGGCAAACCCTTGGTAATCTATTGAAAAAAATTCTTAAAAACACTAATAGTGAACACAACGCATTTTTATAGCCGATCAGATTAAAAAAAGAGAACAGGCATGTTGGAAAGTAATAACAACATCTTTACATTATTATCATTTATTTCCAAGTTGATCATGGGGCCTCCCTGGGAAGAACTGCCATTAATGAAAAATAAAAGGATGGGTGTCTGTTGCTGATTATTAGAAAGTTTGTGATTAGCACATCACTTGATTTCCAATTATTTAAGGAAAAAGCACCTCTCTCATTTCATCATTTATTTTAAAAATCAAAAACTAAAATGTCAAAATTAAACATACATCCCCATATACATCAGAGATTTTTATGTCTCATTATATTCTCTCTACAATTGAGATTTGGTTTAAATAGGATAATGTAGCATTTCGGGAAAAAGATACAAGCCAAGAGACCAGCCCCAGAGGCCAAGATGGAGAAGATCTCCACAGCCACCATGGACTTCCCTTTGGTGCTCAGGTAGGTGGGGAGGAAGCTGACCCAAACACTGCAAAAGACCAGCATGCTGAAAGTAATGAACTTGGCTTCATTAAAGGTGTCAGGCAATTACCTAGCCAAAAAGGCCACCGTGAAACTGATGAGGGCCAGAAAACTCATGTAGGAGAGGACAGTGTAAAACATTAAACCTGAGCCTTCATTACATTCCAAGATGGCCTCTCCTACTAAAGAGTGGAAGTCAAAGTTGGGAAATGGAGGAGAGGTTACCAGCCAGGTGGCACAAAGAAGTGATTGGACCAGGGGACAGGCTAAGACAATGGAGTTGGTCAGAGGTTTTCCTAAGAGTTTCCTTGTCCTGTTTCCTGGCTTGGTGGCCATGAAGGCCAGAACCACCATGACAGTTTTTGCCAAGACAGAGGAAACTGCAAGGGAAAAGAGAATGGCAAAGGCAGATTGTCGGAAGAGACAGGTGAGCTTCCCAGGTCGACCAATGAAGAGGAAGGAGCAGAGGAAGCAGAGCAGGAGGGAGACCAGGAGGATGTAGGTGAGATCTCGGTTGTTGGCCTTGACAATTGGTGTATTGTGATTTTTATGGAAAATCACCAGAACTGCCAATGTGATCACAGAGAGAGAAACAGCGAGAGAAACTAAAATGTATCCTAGGGTGTCTTGATAGGCAAGGAAGTGGATCTTCTTGTCAATGCAGTGGTCCTTGTCCTTGTTGGGGTATTGGTTTTCTGGGCAGGGGTCACAGTGAGCTGCATCTGAAATCGAAAGTCTGTGTGAATTTCTTGGTGAATCAACAAGGGCAAATCATCCATCCATACTGACAATGCTTGGAATAGCCAGAAAAATGGATCTGTTCTCTAGCTCAGCATCTCTTCTTTATACTTCAAATCCACTCATTCAAACTTTTTTTTGTTTACATGAAAGGTTTAGCAGATATAGGTAGACAGATCTGCTCTGTCTCTGACAGGTCTACAAATCACCTGGGACATCGAGTGTTCTGATAGAAGAGGCAGGTCCTATTAAAGCTTGAATCTCACTCTCCATTCTTTCACAAAAAGATTGGTGTCTGGTTTTCCTGATGGGATGTAACAGTAGGAGGGGAAAGCCTAGTAGGGAACTCATGAATTATGCTCCAAAATCAACTGAAGCTGACCTGTTCAAAGCCATCTTGACAGCTTCAATGTTTCACACTGGAGCTGAGGGATAGGGAGGCAGGATTTTAGATAGCTGGGATTTTGATAGCCAAAACAAAATACTTTCTCTTGGGAACCAAGGACATTCTCACAGAATGTGTTCAGAGGAAGGTGGAGTGATGTCACCAGGCAACTAGACAGCACTGTGATTGGACCATGTGACTGATTGTCTTGAGAAAGTGACAAACTTTTACTTTTAATTAGGTGAAAACCACGGGAATCTTCAGTGTCGGTTTTCACCAGATCTGTGCCAATATGATATATCCAATAAAGCTATTCTTTGAGGAATCTGCCTGCCTTGGAGTTTTGCTTGATATGTGTGTATTACTTGGAACCCTGACACCAACCTGTATTAAATTTATATTAAGTTTAGATTAATGAATTGAGAGGGTCTGCTGAAAAGAAATATGAATATATTGAAGCATATAAATCCTACCAAGCTGATGCCAAAATTAACACTTTTCCATTGAATGGTTTCCTTGATCCTGGAAGATGAATATTTAAAGTTTGTCTACCTGTCTGATTAGAAATGGTTCCTTCTGGACAATGATCACATTGGTAGCAGCAAACTGGCTTGCCCTCTGGAACGCTTCTCCTCTCTCCTGCCTGGCACCTCCTCATGCCACACCTGGCAAAGGGCACCTTCTACAAGAGAAAAGAGAGATATTGCAGTTGGCTCAGCAAAGATTATTCTTCATTTATTCATTTGTACATTGCTCTTTCCATCTTTAGAACGTCTTCAAAAGAAATGGTTTACCAGAAACCAGGATAAGTTCCAGAGGGAGTCAGTCCAATGCAGTCCTGACCCACTAATGGATGCTGGAGATTGGAACTGGGACCTCAAAATGTAAAGGAAGGCTTGTGACACTGAGCTACAGCTTTTCTAAAAGAAAGAATTATAACTCAAATCTCAAATGTGTTCAACTCAAAAGCATGTTTTTCCATCAAATCCCTGAATTTAACGGGTTTCCCAGTGAAAATGGTGTTATGCATATCCTGGAGTGAATGAATCCTTTGCTGAATTTACAACTTTTCCTTCCAGCTCACCTTTGTGACCCAGATGATTTAATCAGAGTTAATGGTGAAATCTTGTCCTTGGGAAGCCGTGGAATCTATTTGCCCAACTTTCATGGGGACAAAAGATTGATTGGGGAGGAAAAGCCAGTTGACAAGATCATAACGAGTAGAAACCAATCCACTTTCTGAGAAGGAGACTTCCTCTCCAGCACTGTTGTTGAACTTGATGTTCCTCAGATAGGGGAGAATCTGGGGGAAAAAAAGATACCTGGACTTATTGGCTGAACACCACACATAGGACATCCTGGTTTCCTTCATAAGGTAATGGCCATCAGCCTAGGAGATGTGTCTAATCTGAGAAGATAAATGATGGAGATCTAAGTAATCAGAAGTAACATCAAATATTCAACTTCAATGACAACATATTTTCTTTATCATTGGACATTAGTATCATGGCTTCTTCAATTCCAGTCTTACAAGAATGATAGCTACATACAAACATTTTTATGCCATATTCCAAATTACGTTGAACCTTGGTGGTGCAGCAGATTAAAGTACTGTTAAGTAACTCCAGCTGCCTGCAATTACTGCAAACTCGAATCTCACCAGGCTCAAGGTTGACTCAGCCTTCCATCCTTCCGAGGTAGGTAAAATGAGGACCTGGATTGTGGGGCATTAAACTGACTTTGTTTAAAAAAGAACACCGCTGGGGGGGGGGTGAAAACCCTTCTAAAAGTATGAAGGCTATTACTTAATGCATTGTAAGCTGCCCTGAGTCTCCGGAGAAGGGCGGCATATAAATTGAACCAATAAATAAACAATAAATAAATAAAACATTGTGTAGTTTGCTCTGTGATACTTGGCAAGCTACATTTTTAGTTTTATTTGGGCCCATAGTTTTGTAAATGACAAATGCAAGCTAGACGTTCTCAAGAAATAGAGAACGTGTAGCTTGAAAAGAAGTAGATCTGACCAAGTGGGGGCCTTGTAGAAGGTTTGTCCTGCCCTGGTTTATCACTTCACTGTCTAGAGAGGAATAATTTAGCCTTTGATGTTGAAAAGTCTCATGAATTTCAGATCATGAATCCATTAGGACCAAGTTGAGTTCTTCTGCATATGCTGAAGTTGACAGAGACTAAAAAAATGGAGTAGATTCACAAATGATTCTAAGCCACAATAACCAACATTAATATGAACTGAGTGTCTTTTTACAGATTGGATTCAGGCTACCTACTGAGAGAAAACAAGGAAGTTCTACCATGCTGACTAGGACTTCAAATGACTTGTTGAAGAATCTCTTCCACAAATGCACTCAGATTAGGACCATGTTGGGTTCTTCTGCCTATGCTGAGCTTGACCCAACAAACAAAGCAGTAGAAGAAATGGCACACTCTCAGGCAACCATTGATGTCCTTCCAGGAACTTCTAGGAAACTCTTTGCTCTTATGAATAATTGGTTTGGTTTAATTCTCTTTTTCTGCCTTTCCAACAAAATCCTCTTACTGATACTTAATTCAAATGACAGTTTTCAATAATTGCTATCTTAATCTCTTCATAGATACATTTTACATACAGATCAAGAAATGCATAGAGATAGTTTTCTACGTAGACAACTACCTATAATTTATCTGATCTGTGGATCAAATAAAAAGTCACTGGGGTTACCTGCCATGATTGAATATTTGAGATCCTCTTTCTAAGCTTCATCATGGTTGGTCGTGCTCCAGATCCATGCATTGCATGTAATGCATGTGCCACAGCATAAATGGCATTGTAGATGTTGTAACTTTCACCTTCCATGCTTGTTTCAAAAATGTAAGAAGGTAAACTTTGTAAATTCTCCCTTCCAGTACATTTTTTCTCCCCCTTTGGAAAGATCCTGCCTGGATTGTCCATCATGCAGAGAAACAACCTTTCCCAACATGGAGGGAGAAAGACATCTCCTTGTGGCTTCAAGGGGTCTAAAGACAGGAGAAAACGACTGAATTCTGAGACATCCCCAGTGTGGGGCCTTAAATGCAAAGCCCCATGGAAGGGCTTTACTGCTTTCGATACGTCTTGAATACTGACCACACTAAGTTTCCAATGGGAAGTTAAGATCCAAACTTTCCGAAATGATGTCTTTCTCAAATGTTCATGGATACTCATTGTCACCTGTACATTTGTAATGCTATTGGAGTCTCCAAATAGAACAATCACTTCAGCTTTAGACCAAGTCTCCGAAATGTGCAGTATTTTCAACATTGAAGTATGAAGAAAATTTGATTTAAACTTTTCAGTGAAGGCCACGCAGATCTCCTTCTCCTGGAGCATTGGCGTCAGAGTTGAGACGAAACGTTCTCCTCTGTCATCTTCAGGGGCTACCAGCCCAACCCAGTTCCATTGGAAATGCAGGAGCAGCTGCACTAAACCCACATACTGAGCAGATTCACTGGGATTAATCCAGAAGAAGGAAGGATAAACTCTTCTCTCTCCCTGAGTGAACTCAAAGCCAACGCCTAGCTGGAGAAAGTGAGTTTCTTGATAGAGTAAATTTTAAGGGTCACCATTATCTGGATTGTTGCCCAACCTCGCTCACTTTGAGTGACAAGCTTAATTTTCTGGCCTTGTTAGGAAGAAGGGTTATATATTAGGAAAAAGAGTTTATGTATTTTGCCTAGTGATGATGTGTCAAAAGCCAAGGGAATGTCAAATTAATACAGAGAATATACTGACTACACTACTTTTATGAAGAATAGATTAGGAAGCAATTCCTCTTGGCAAATACCACATTTCAATATAATTCATTATCTATCACATTATCTTACACCTGTGTGTAAGTTGGGTAGCAATATAAATATGTTTCATATTTATAATCAGAGATTATAATCAGAGATTCTTGTGCCTCATTATATTCTCTCTGCAATTGAGATTGGCCTTAAATAGGATAATGTAGCATTTGGGGAAAAAGATGCAAGCCAAGAGACCAGCCCCAGAGGCCAAGATGGAGAAGATCTCCACGGCCACCATGAACTTCCCTTTGGTGCTCAGGTAGGTGGGGAGGAAAGTGATCCAAACACTGCAAAAGACCAGCATGCTGAAAGTAATGAACTTGGCTTCATTAAAGCTGTCAGGCAATTTCCTAGCCAAAAAGGCCACTGTGAAACTGATGAGGGCCAGAACACCCAGGTAGGAGATGACAGCATAAAACATTAAACCTGAGCCTTCATTACATTCCAAGATGGACTCTCCAACTAAAGAGTGGAAGTCAAAGTTGGGAAATGGAGGAGAGGTTACCAGCCAGGTGGCACAAAGAAGTGCTTGGACCAGGGGACAGGCTAAGACAATGGAGTTCGTCAGAGGTTTTCCTAAGAGTTTCCTTGTCTTGTTCCCTGGCTTGGTGGCCATGAAGGCCAGAACTACCATGACAGTTTTTGCCAAGATGGAGGAAACTGCAAGGGAAAAGAGAATGGCAAAGGCAGGTTGTCGGAAGAGACAGGTGAGCTTCCCAGGTTGACCAATGAAGAGGAAGGAGCAGAGGAAGCAGAGCAGGAGGGAGACCAGGAGGACGTAGGTGAGATCTCTGTTGTTGGCCTTGACAATTGGTGTGTTGTTATTTTTATGGAAAATCACCAGAACTGCCAATGTGATCACAGAGAGAGAAAGAGCGAGAGAAACTAAAATGTATCCCAGGCTGTCTTGATAGGAAAGGAAATGGATCTTCTTGGCAATGCAGTGGTCCTTGTCCTTGTTGGGATATTTGTTTTCTGGGCAGGGGTCACAGTGAGCTGCATCTGAAATCGAAAGTCAGTGTAAATTTCTTGGTGAATCAACAAGGGCAAATCATCCATCCATACTGACAATGTGTCAAGTTTCCGAAAGATGCCCTAATTAATTCATGAGCCATGATCCAAACTTCAAAGGAAATATAGTGATTGCCACAATGCTTGGAATAGTCAGAAAAATGGATCTGTTCTCTGGCTCAACATCTCTTCTTTATACTTCAAATCCACTCATTCAAACTTTTTTTATTTACAGGAAATGTTTAGCAGATATAGGTAGACAGATGTGCTCTGTCTCTGACAGGTCTACAAATCACCTGGGACATCGAGTGTTCTGATAGAAGAGGCAGGTCCTATTAAAGCTTGAATCTCACTCTCCATTCTTTCACAAAAAGATTGGTGTCTGGTTTTCCTGATGGGATGTAAAAGTAGGAGGGGAAAGCCTAGTAGGGGACTCATGAATTGTGCTCCAAAATCAACTGAAGCTGACCTGACCAAAGCCATCTTGACAGCTTCAATGTTTCACACTGGAGCTGAGGGATAGGGAGGCAGGATTTTAGATAGCTGGGATTTTGATAGCCAAAACAAAATACTTTCTCTTGGGAACCAAGGACATTCTCACAGAATGTGTTCAGAGGAAGGTGGAGTGATGTCACCAGGCAACTAGACAGCACTGTGATTGGACCATGTGACTGATTGTTTTGAGAATGTGGCAAACTTTTACTTTTAATTAGGTGAAAACCATGGGAATCTTCAGGGTCGGTTTTCACCAGATCTGTTCCAATATGATATATCCAATAAAGCTATTCTTTGAGGAATCTACCTGCTTGGAGTTTTGCTTGATATGTGGGTATTACTTGGAACCCTGACACCAACCTCTATTAAATTTATATTAAGTTTAGATTAATAAATTTAGAGGGTCTGCTGAAAAGAAATATGAATATATTGAAGCATATAAATCCTACCAAGCTGATGCCAAAATTAACACTTTTCCATTGAATGGTTTCTTTGATCCTGGAAGATTAATCAATATTTAAATGTGCTACCTGTCTGATTAGAAATGGTTCCTTCTGGACAATGACCACATTGATAGCAGCAAACTGGGTCGCCCTCTGGAACGTTTCTCCTCTCTCCTGGCTGGCACCTGTTCATGCCACACCTGGCAAAGGGCACCTTCTGAAAAAGAAAAGAGAGATATTGCAGTTGGCTCAGCAAAGATTATTCTTCATTTATTCATTTGTACATTGCTCTTTCCATCTTTACAACATCTTCAAAAGAAATGGTTTACCAGAAATCAGGATAAACTCCAGAGGGAGTCAGGCCAATGCAATCCTGACCCACTAATGGATGCTGGAGATTGGAACAGGGACCTCAAAATGGAAAGGAAGGCTTGTGACATGGAGCTAAACATTTTCTAAAAGAGAGAATCGTGAGGATCCAACTGAATGCGAATGGCCCACGGAAATCATTCCTGCCTGTTTAAGAGTGTCCTGGGTTTCAAGAAGCAAATCTTCCCAATCTTACCTCATATTGAACTTTTCAGAAGTCAAATCTCAAATGTGTTAATAGAATGTTTTTTCATCAAATTCGTGAATTTTACTGTTTCCCAGTTAAGAGGGTGCTGTGTATCTCCTGGAGTGAATGAATCCTGAATTTATAATGTTTCCTTCCACCTCACCTTTGTGACCCAGATGATTTCATCGGAGTTAATGGTGAAATCTTGTCCAGGCGAAGCCGTGGAATCTATTTGCCCAACTTTCATGGGGACAAAAGATTGATTGGGGAGGAAAAGCCAGTTGACAAGATCATAACGAGTAGACACCAATCCACTTTCTGAGAAGGAGACTTCCTCTCCAGCACTGTTGTTGAACTTGATGTTCCTCAGATGGGAAAGAATCTGAAAAAAAAAAGACACCTGGACTAATTGGCTGAACTCCACACATAGGAGATCCTGGTTTCTATCATAATCAGCCTAGGAGATGGGTCTATATCTGAGAAGCTAAATAAGTTTCCTGGATGGAGATCTAAGCAATCAGAAGTAATATCAAATATTCAATTTCATCCCCACATTATCATGAATTTGTATCATGGCTTCGTCAATTCAAGTCTTACAATTTACATTTTTAATTTTATTTGAATGCATGAGAAATGCATTTTAGGAATGATTAAATAATTAAATTGCAGATGTTTCTTGACTAAACTAGGTAACATTGATAGTGATATCACTCCCTTCTAGTGCTGATGATGCTACCTAGTTGGGTCATGACATGTCTGCAAGAAAAGAACCAAATTCAAAGAGCACCCAGATCCTTCATTTCAACCCTAAACTAGAATATTTTCCTTTATTAGTAAATACTCTCTATCATAACTTTGCAAGCTAGGCTTTGTCAAGCTGACAGTCAAAGAGAATAGAAAAAGTAGATCTGACCAAGTGGGGGCCAGGTAGAAGCTTTATTCTGCCCTGGTTTGTCACTTCACTGTCTAGAGAGGAATAATTTAGCCTTTGATGTTGAAACATCTGATGAATTTTAGATCAGGAACTCAGTAGGACCAAGTGGAGTTCTTCTTCATATGCTGAAGTTGACAGAGACTTAAGACAACAAACAAGGCAGTACAAGATATGGCATACTAAAAAAAATGGAGTGGACTGAGAAATAATTCTAAGCCACAATAACCAACATTAATACGAACTGAATGTCTTTTTATAGATTGGATTCAGGCTACAAAAAACAAGGAGGCCCTACAATGCTGACTAGCTTTGAACAATTGGTTTGGTTTAATTCTCTTTTTCCACTATCTATCGGTTTTCGACAAAAACCTCTTATCGGTAATTGATTCAAGTGAGAGTTTTCAATAATTGGTATCTAGATACATTTTACATACAGATATTTAACCAGTAAATTAAGAAATGCATAGAGGTAGTTTTCTACCTAGACAACTACCTATCATTTATCTGATCTGTGGATCAGATAAAAAGTCACTGGGATTACCTGCCATGATTGAATATTTGAGATCCTCTTTCCAAGCCTCATCATGGTTGGTTGTGCTCCAGATCCATGCATTGCATGTAATGCGTGTGCCACAGCATAAATCGCATTGTAGATGTTGTAACTTTCACCTTCCATGCTTGTTTCAAAAATGTAAGAAGGTAAACTTTGTAAATTCTCCCTTCCTGTACATTGTTTCTTCCCCTTTGGAAAGATCCTGCCTGGTTTGTGGATCCTGCAGGGAAACAACCTTTCCCAACATAGCGGGAGAAAGATATCTCCTTGTGGGTTCAAGGGGTCTAACGACACGAGGAAATGACTGAATTCTGAGACATCCCCAGTGTGGGGCCTAAAATGCAAAGCCCCATGGAAGGGCTTAACTAATTTTGATACGTCTTGATTCCTCAGCACACTAAGTTTCCAATGGGAAGTTAAGATCCAAACTTTCCGAAATGATGTCTTTCTCAAATGTTGATAGATACCCATTGCCACCTGTACATTTGTAATGCTATTGGAGTCTCCAAATAAAACAATCACTTCAGCTTTAGACCAAGTCTCCGAAATATGCAGTATTTTCAATTTTGGAGTATAAAGAAAATTCGATTTCAACTTTTCAGTGAAGGCCAGGCAGATCTCCTTCTCCTGGAGCATTGGCGTCAGAGTTGAGACAAAACGTTCTCCTCTGTCATTCTCAGGGGCTACCAGCCCAACCCAGTTCCACTGGAAATGCAGGAGCAGCTGCACTAAAGCCACATACTGAGCAAATTCACTGGGATTAATCCAGAAGAAGGAAGGATAAACTCTTCTCTCTCCCTGAATGAACTCAAAGCCAACACCTAGCTGGAGAAAGTGAGTTTTTTGATAGAGTAAATTTTAAGGGTCACCATTATGTGGATTGTTGCCCCATCTGGCTCGCTTTGAGTGACAAGCTTAATTTTCTGGCTTTGTTAGGAAGAAGGCTTACATATTAGGAAGAAGAGGTTATGTATTTTGCCGGGTGATGATGTGTCAAAAGCCAAGGGAATGTCAAATTAATACAGAGAATATACTAACTACACCACTTTTATGAAGAATAGATTAGCAAGGAATTCCTCTTGGCAAATACTACATTTCAATATAGCTCATTATCTATCACTTTTGGCTTCTATAAAAACACACAAAATATAAATATAGGTCCCCGCAAACCCCTTTTCCACCTTTAGCTACACTGTGTGTTATTTGTCTATCCCATACTCTATCCAATGAGGCCCTCTTACCTGTGGGACCTTGAAGAGGCTGAAGATGGAGGCCATCTGCCTTGAGGATCTGGGGTTGAGATCTCCGATGACAGAGAGCAGAGGATCCTGCCTGTCACATTTGTAGCCAGGAACCATTCGGGCTCTTGTGGAGAGAAGGGAGAGGCTGATTATGGAAATCTCCACCTCAGACTGAAAATTGCTATAGATATGGAAGCCAAGGGTGATGTTGGGGAGGAGAACCAGATCCTTGTTGATCTCTGTGACTGCAAACACCAAGGCCATGAATTGCTGGTAGTTCTTGGGTCCAATTCTACAGTGAGAAAATCATTAGGGAGATTTTAAGGAAAGCTTGTATTGATGGAGTTTATCCTACTTATTTTTCCAACGTCCTTTGTAGCAGGAAGTTCCAAATTCCATTGTGTTGGTTTCATTGTTAAGGATGTTCCTTGATTAATGGCCTTGATGGAAAGGAGAAAATCCTCTTTATCCATATCACAGATCATTTTATATCCCTCCATCAGCCCTCCCTTCTTCACTTTGTTTCAATGATTGTAGTCCTTCCCAATCGCTTCTCTTTCACTATAATTAATTTGTTTCCCTCTTGAAGCAGCTTCTTCAGGTCTGGAAACTATTTCGTAATTTATTTATTTATTTATTTATTTTGTCAAACATCTACAACATAGCAGGTACAGGTATAAACATAAACATAAAGAAACGAAGTAAGTACAGATAAGTGGGGACATTGTTGAGCACAAGACTACAGCATACATTTACCGAAGGCCATTATTTAGGAGCAATCCTGATTCCAAAACAAATGGATTTTCTTTACCACAAGTCCACACTGTAAACAGATTGACACCATCTTTGAATTTTGAATCAGAAATTTGTCCAAATTAATATTGAAAGTCAACTTCTTCACTAAGGCAGCAGAATTTCCTCACTTTATTTGGTGCGTTATTAGCTTTCTGATCAAGAGTTCTGGAAAGATGGAGAATTCTCCATAGTCTCCATATTTTATGAGTTTGGTTCTTTATTTGAAAAAAAACACAAAGATCTGAACTATGCTAGGGCATTGCAAACATCACTAGAACAAGTATTTTTGAAGAGAGTCTCTGAACACAAAGCAAACCAAATAATTATTTACATCTTTCCCCTTTGGGTGAAACTTACATAATAGTCTCCAGAAGTAGAGATGGTTTTACTTTAAAGGATTTGAATTTGAATATATGTGAAGTTCCCAGGGGAAAATTCACACCAATAATGACATCACCAGGCCTGTAAAACTCTCTCTTAGTCTTTAAAATGTCTGTCAACACACACCCAGTTTGCATCTTCTTAGCAATGGTTGGAGGCAGGAGCCAGAAGAGCAGCAGCAACAGGAGAGGCAGCCCAGTCATTCTTCTCACCTTCCCCTCTAAATCAGAAATCAAGATGTTTTTTTTTTTTTTTTTTGCAGAAGTTGAATTTCAGGGAGCCCTTGAAATCTCAGCAGAGCTTTAGTAGAAGAGAGACAGTCTGTGGCACCTGAATGGCCCCCAAGGTAAATTTATATTCAACGGTGCTTCCTGTTACCTGTGTATGGTCTGTGACCAAAGAGGAAACTAAGGCCATACCAGTCTCACCAAACCCTGAAGTTGCCTCTTTGCAACACAAGGCAAGATGACATATTCTGCCCCCACCGGGAGAACTCCAAGTATCTAATTTAAAGCAGGTTTTATCTCAGAAGATCTTCATGGGTAGAAATCCATAGGGGATACATTAGAAATTACCATTCTCCTGATAATTACAAGGAAAAACAATTTTCCTATGCACTGAGCAATACACCAGGTAAAGAAAAATGAATTTGGGACTCTTGTTGTTATTCTACAGATCAGATGCCGTTGAGAGTCAAGGTGAAGTTGGGTATTTGAATTATGTGAAACTGAGCAAGGAGTTTGGCCTCTTCCATAGTTTGTTTGGCTAGTATAAGTCTTCATGGGACATGGTGGCCCTTGACAATCAGTTGTGCCCTAGTAAGTCTGGGCAATCATACCAACACTTGGATGGACTAAGTGGTTTATAAATACGAACATGGCAGGGGATGAAATTAGACACTAACTTCTCCCATAGAACTTAAAAAAGAGAAACTTCCTCACAGTGAGGACAATTAACCAATCAAATAGCTTGCCTTCAGACATTGTGGGTACTTCATCACTGGAGGTTTTAAAGAAGAGACTGGACAGTCACTTGTCTGAAATGTTGTAAGATCTCATGCTTGAGCGGGGGGGGGGAGGAGGGGGCTTGACTAGAAGATCTTTAAGGTCCCTTCCACCTCTATTCTGATTTTGATCATCAGCCTTTTTCCCTCTGTTGAATCATTTCTATCTTTCTGCACCTATTTGCAGACCTTATCATTATTCCCTTCATTTTCCCATCTGTTATAAAGACTGAATTGGTCCAGAAAGTCTCTGGGACACAGAGATTGTGCAGCTGTCTGACAAGGGCTTCCTTAAAGCTGTTCATTCCATTTTTTTTTTGCTTCTTGTTCATTCCATTTCCCCATAAATCATAACCATCTTGGTGTTGTGAATATTACCTTCCAAATAGTTACCCATAGTGAGGATATATATATAAAATCTATGAACATTTATTGCAAATCATTTGAGTTCTCAGAGACCACAGTGTCCACTGTATATAAGAGTAAACAGACATTTGCAGGCCCAAATAACCAGCCATTAAGCATGTCCTGTATTCTTACCTGTAAATTCATTGAATAACCAAGAGAATATCACACAACCATATCTTTCTTACTACTCACAATATATTGTATTTAACTTCACCCTTCCTTCCTTCCTTCCCTCCCTCCCTCCTTCCTTCCTCCTTCCTTCTTCCCACCCTCCCTCCCTACCTCCTTCTTTCCTTCCTTTCTTCCTTCCTTCCTTCCATCCACCCACCCATCCACCTACCTATCTTCCTTCTTTGTAATATTTGGGAAATATCAAGAAGAGAGCAAGAGCAGAAAAATATTTATCAATATGAATTTCACATGAAATTATTTATTAATAAAGTATGTTTCTCAATTAACATAATAGAGAATAAAACAATATAGTTCATTTCAATGCTAGAATTAAAGAAAAAACCCTCTAATAGTCAATTGGAAGAAAAAATCCAGTAGGAAATTCAGCAAAGCCTCAGGCATCAATGGAAGGGAACAAGGTTAAAAACACTGAGAGTGAAACAAACCCAACATATTCTTAAATATGCTTTTGATTAAAATTAATAAAATGGGAAACTATCATTTTGGAAACTAATATCCAGATATACAATATCAATGTTTATTATCGTTGATCTTTGGGACAACTAGGATTAATAAAAAAAGTGGGTGATTGTTGCAGATTAACAGACATTCTGAGATTACTCACATCACTTGATTTCCAATTGTTTAAGGGACAAGCCCGCCTCTGATTTCCACTTTTAAAAGAAATGAGATCAAATTGAAAAATAACCAAGATCAAAATGAAGCTAGTGTCACCTGTGTGTAAATTGGGTATCAATATAAATATGTTTCATATTTATAATCAGAGATTATAATCAGAGATTCTTGTGCCTCATTATATTCTCTCTGCAATTGAGATTGGGTTTAAATAGGATAATGTAGCATTTGGGGAAAAAGATACAACCCAAGAGACCAGCCCCAGAGGCCAAGATGGAGAAGATCTCCACGGCCACCATGGACTTCCCTTTGGTGCTCAAGTAGGTAGGGAGGAAGCTGATCCAAACACTGCAAAAGACCAGCATGCTGAAGGTAATGAACTTGGCTTCGTTAAAGCTGTCAGGCAATTTCCTAGCCAAAAAGGCCACCATGAAACTGATGAGGGCCAGAACACCCAGGTAGGAGAGGACAGTGTAGAACATGAAAGCTGAGCCTTCATTACATTCCAAGATGGCCTCTCCTACTAAAGAATGGAAGTCAAAGTTGGGAAATGGAGGAGAGGTTACCAGCCAGGTGGCACAAAGAACTACTTGGACCAGGGGACAGGCTAAGACAATGGAGTTTGTCAGAGGTTTTCCTAAGAGTTTCCTTGTTTTGTTCCCTGGCTTGGTGGCCATGAAGGCCAGAACCACCATGACAGTTTTTGCCAAGACAGAGGAAACAGCAAGGGAAAAGAGAATGGCAAAGGCAGATTGTCGGAAGAGACAGGTGAGCTTCCCAGGTCGACCAATGAAGAGGAAGGAGCAGAGGAAGCAGAGCAGGAGGGAGACCAGGAGGATGTAGGTGAGATTTCTGTTGTTGGCCTTGACAATTGGTGTGTTGTGATTTTTATGGAAAATCACCAGAACTGCAGATGTGGTCACAGAGAGGAAAAGACCGAGAGATGCTAAAGAGTATCCCAGGGTGTCTTGATAGGAAAGGAAATGGATCTTCTTGGCAATGCAGTGGTCCTTGTTGTTGTTGGGATATTGGTTTTCTGGGCAGGGGTCACAGCAAGCTGCATCTGAAATAAAGGGTCAGTGTGAATTTCATGGTGAATCAACAAGGGCAAATCATCCATCCATACTGATAATGTTGAATTAGTCTCAACAACTTTCCTTTATGCTTCGAATCCACCCATTCAAACTTTTTTGCAGGGAAGGGTTAGCAGACATTGATAGATGTACCTGCTCTGTGTCAGACAGGACCATAAATTTCCTGGGAGTTTGAGTGTTCTGATAGAAGAGGCAGGTCGTTAATTAAGATTAAAGCTAGAATCTCACATCCCATTCTTTCCCAGAAAGATTGGTGTCTGGTTTTCCTGATGGGATGTATAAGTAGGAGTAGAAAGCCTAGTAGGGAACCCATGAATTGTGCCCCAAAACCAACTGTCAATCCTGAAGCTGACCTGACCAGAGCCACCTTGACACCTTCAATGTTGCCACACTGGAGCTGAGGAATAGGGAGGCAGGATTTTAGATAGCTGGGATTTTGTAGCCAAAACAAAATACTTTCTCTTCGGAACCAAGGATATTCTCACAGAATATATTCAGAGGAAGGTGGAGTCATGTCACCAGGCAACAAGATAGCAATATAATTGGACCATGTGACTGGTTGTTTTGAGAAAGTGACAAACTTTTACTTTTAATTAGGTGAAAACTGTGGGAATCTTCAGTGTCGGTTTTCACCAGAATCTGTTCCAATATGATATATCCAATAAAGCTACTCTTTGAGGAATCTACCTGCCTTGGAGTTTTGCTTGATATGGGTGGATTACTCGGAACCCTGTAACCAACCTGTATTAAATTTATGAGGAGCAAGAAAAGAGGCCTGTGGAGGAATACAGTTAAGATTCATGAATTGAGAGGGTCTGCTGAAAAGTATGAATATGCTGAATTATGTAAATCCTGCCAAAATTAATATTTTCCACTGGTTTCCTTGATCCTGGAAGAGCTACATTTGAAGCGGGTCTACCTGTCTCATTAGAAATGGTCCCTTCTGGACAAGGGTCACATTGGTAGCAGCAAACCGGCTTTCCTTCTGGAACGCTTCTTTTCTCTCCTGCATGGCACCTCTTCATGCCACACCTGGCAAACGGCACCTTCTAAAAAAGAGAAGAGAGATTCTGTAGGTGGCCTCAGCAAAGAATATTCTTCAGTTATTCATTTGTACATTGCTCTTTCCATCTTTAGAACGTCTTCAAAAAAAAAATGGTTTACCAGAAATCAGGATAAGCTCCAGAGGGAGTCAGGCCAATGCAATCCTGACCCACCAACGGATGCTGGAGATTGGAACTGGGACCTCGAAATGCAAAGGAAGGCTTGTGACATGGAGCTACAGCTTTTCTAAAAGAAAGAACTGTGGGGATCCAACTGAATGGAAACGGTCCATGAAAACCATTCTTGCTTGCTTCAATAGTGTTTTAGGTTTCAAGCAGGAATTCTTCCTAACCTATCCTATCCTGGACTTTTCAGAAGTCAAATCTCAAATGTGTTCAACTCAAAAGCTTGTTTTTTCATCAAATCCCTGAATTTAACTGTGAAAAGGGTGTTATGCAACTCCTGGAGTGAATAAATCCTTTGCTGAATTTATAACATTTCCTTCCAGCTCACCTTTGTCACCCAGATGATTTCATCGGAGTCAATGGTGAAAACTTGTCCCGGGGAAGCTGTGGAATCTATTTGCCCAACTTTCATGGGGACAAAAGATTGATTGGGGAGGAAAAGCCAGTTGAGGAGATCATAACGAGTAGAAACCAATCCACTTTCTGAGAAGGAGACTTCCTCTCCAGCACTGTTGTTGAACTTGATGTTCCTCAGATAGGGGAGAATCTGGAAAAAAAAAAAGACACCTGGACTAATTGGCTGAACTCCACACATAGAACATCCTAGTTTCCTTCATAATGTCATGGCCATCAGCCTAGGAGATGGTCTATATTTGAGAAGCTAAATAAGTTCCCTTGATGGAGATCTAAGCAATCAGTAATAACATCAAATATTCAACTTCATCCTCACATTTTCTTTATCATTGGATATTTGTATCATGACTTCTTCAAGTCCAGTCTTACAAGAATGATAGCTACTTACAAACATTTTAATGCCATATTCTAAATTACATTGTGTAGTTTTGTTTTGTGATACTTGGCAAGTTACATTTTTAATTTTATTTGAGTCCATGAGAAATGCATTTTAAGAATGATTAAATAATTAAATTGACAGGGTCCTTGGAGCTATCTGAGGGTGGTTGTTTTCTTGCAGATGTTTTATGGCCTAAAATGGATAACATTGATAGTGATATCACTCCCTTCTAGCATTGATAATGCTCTTAGAGCACCAAGACTCTTCATTTCAACCTCTAATATTCTCCTTTATTGGTAAATACTTTCCATCGTAACTTTGCAAGCTAGACTTTCTCTAGCTGATAGTCAAAGAGAGCAGAATGAAGAAGTAGATCTGACCAAGAAGGACCACATGGAGAATTCGTTACTTCACTGTCCAGAGAGGAATAATTTATCCTTTGATGTTGAAATTTTAGATCAGGAACCCATTAGGACCATGTTGAATTCTTCTTCATATGCTGAGGTTGACAGAGACTTAACACAACAAACAAAGCAGTACAAGAAACAACATACTATAAAAATGGGGTGGACTCACAAAGAATTCTAAGACACAACAGTAAAATGAATTGAGTGTCTTTTTACAGATTGGATTCAGGCTACCTACTGAGAGAAAATGAAGAGATTCTACAAAAATTCCTGTCTGGGACTTCAACTGACCTGTTGAAGCATCTTGCGGAAATGCACCCAGATTGTCATCATGCTCTGTGATGACCACTTCTCCTTGAAGTGGTTACACCTGATTCTCAGGCAACCACTGATGTCCTTCCAGGAACTTCTAGGAAGCTCTTTGCTCTTATGAACAATTGGTTTGGTTTAATTCACTTTTTCCTCCACCTATCCCTTTTCAACAAAAACCTCTCACTTAATTAAAATGACAGGGTTTATTTTTAATATATTTCATTTTCATTTTCATTTTATTAGATTTCTATACCGCCCTACTCCCGAAGGACTCATTATATATATATAATCTATCTATCTATCTATCTATCTATCTATCTATCTATCTATCTATCTATCTAATAAGTTACATTATATATGTATATAGATAATCAATGAAAAAGCTACCAAAAGGTCAATAAATGATGAATTTTTTTAAAAAAAGAGATGATGGATAGAGACAAAATAGTTTTTAAAATGGGGGCTATATTAAAAATGAGGAGTAAAGTACAAATTGGGAAAATACTATTACAAACACTGATGTATCATAATTTGCTAGAATTACAGTGTGCATGACAAGTCAGAATACTATGGTTATGTATATCTAATTGTACTATTATGTTAGCATTGTGTAAAAAGTATATCAACCCAGACAATGTACTGTCCACAAGATATGTGTGGCTGTTAAAAGAAAGTTACAAATAAAGCATATAGATCGCATATAGATATTTAATGCAAGAAATGCATATAGACAGATTCCTATCTAAAGATCTGTGGACGAGTTAAAAAGTCACTGGGATTACCTGCCACGATTGAATATTTGAGATCCTCTTTCCAAGCCTCATCATGGCTGGTCGTGCTCCATATCCATGCATTGCATGTAATGCGTGTGCCACAGCATAAATGGCATTGTAGATATTGTAACTCTCACCTTCCATGCTTGTTTCAAACACGTAAGATGGCAGATTCTGTAAATTCTCCTTTCCTGTACATTGTTTCTCTCCCTTTGGAAGGATCTCGCCTAGTTTGTGGATCCTGCAGCCAAACAACATTTCCCAACATAGCGAGAGAAAGACGTCCCCTTGTGGCTTCAAGGGGTCTAAAGACAGGAGGAAATGGCTGAATTCTGAGACATCCCCAGTGTGGGGCCTAAAATGCAAAGCCCCATGGAAGGGCTTTACTACTATCGATACTTCTTGATCCCTCACCACACTAAGTTTCCAATGGGAAGTTAAGATCCAAACTTTCCGAAATGATGTCTGTCTCAAATGTTCATGGACAGTCACTGCTAACTGTACATTTGTAATACTATTAGAGTCTCCAAATAGAATAATCACTTCAGCTTTAGACCAAGCCTCCGAAATCTGAAGTATTTTCAACACTGGAATAGTAACAAAATTCAATTTCAACTTTTCAGTGAAGGCCAGGCAGATCTCCTTCTCCTGGAGCATTGGCATCAGAGATGAGATGAAACGTTCTCCATTGTCATCTTCAGGGGCCACCAGCCCAACCCAGTTCCAGTGGAAATGCAGGAGCAGCTGGACTATACCCACGTACTGGGGAAATTCCCTGGGATTAATCCGGAAAAAGGAAGGATGGACTGATCTGTATTCCAGAGGGACCTCAAAGCCAACACTGAGCTGGAGAAAATGAGATTCTTTTTTTTTTTATTAAAGAGTTTTACAATTTTACACAAACCTGTTCCCCCCTCCTCTCCCCTCCCTATCCCTCCCCCCTCCCCCCCGACTTCCCAGAGCAAAATACAGGGTAAAATATTAAACAAACATAGTCAAACATAAACAACCTAACTATAAACTCTAAACATCCCTCAGCACTTTAACTCCCCCTTACATGCCAAAATATATAAGTATAAAAAATCTATCTAAATATTTCATTCATAAGCTATTTGCAACGTTTTAGTCCCATATTTATTCTGAATGTAGTCGTTCCATCTTCTCCATTCTGCTATGTATCTTTCATTTGAACAGTCTTTCAAATATGCAGATATTTTGGCCATTTCCGCCAAATTAGTTACTTTTAATGTCCAGTCCTCAATAGTAGGTAAGTCTTCCTTCTTCCAATACTGCGCCACCAACAATCTGGCTGCAGTTATTAGATTCAATATCAATTTAGTCTCTATCACCGTACAATCTGTAATTATACCCAATAAAAAAAGTTGTGGAGTAAATTTTATCTTCTTTTTGAGAATATTTTGCATAATCCACCATATCTTAATCGAGAATGCCTTAATTTTTTTACAAGTCCACCATATATGATAATACGTTGCGTCATCACATTTACATCTCCAGCATGTGGACTGTAAACTGGGATACATACTGGCTAACTTTTTGGGATCTAAGTGCCATCTATAAAACATTTTGTAAAAATTTTCTCTCAAATTTTGAGCTTGAGTAAATTTTACATTTCTAACCCATATTTTTTCCCACGTTTCCATCATTATTGGTTCCTCAATATTTTGTGCCCATTTTATCATACAATCCTTCACTAATTCCATCTCTGAATCTATTTCTATCAATGCATTATACAACCTTTTAATATGCATTGGGCTTTGATCCCTTATTTGTTTTATCAAGTTTTCATCATTTTGTATAATACCAATTTTCTGATCTTCTTTCCATCTACTGTACAACTGTCCATACTGAAACCAAGTTTGTATTACCCTTTCTTGCTTTAATACCTCTAGAGACTTTAACTTCAATATATCTCTTTCCATAATAAGAAGCTCTTTATAAGTAATCACATCTTTTTTTTGTTCTATACTTATATTTTCTATCGTGTGTCTAGGTATTGCCCATATGGTTAATTTACTATTTAATTTATATTGATATTTTTTCCATACACGTAACAATGCATTCCTCAGTATATGACTTCTGAAATTCTTATCCACCTTTTTGTCATATAATAAATATGCATGCCACTCATATAATAAGTCATATCCCTCAATATTCAATATTCTCTCTTCTGTTAAATTAATCCAATCACTGATTGCTGATAAGGCAGCTGCCTCATAATATAATCTTAAATTGGGCATTTTGAGACCTCCTCTTTCACGTATGTCTTGTATTATTTTTTGCTTTACCCTTGGTCTCTTTCCTGCCCACACAAAATTGCTAATACCCTTCTGCCATTCATTCAAATTTCCATCTTTCTTCAATATTGGTATCATGTGAAAGAGAAATAGAAGCTTTGCTAAAATATTCATTTTCACTGCCGCTATCCTTCCCAATAACGATAGATGTAATTTTTTCCAATTTTCCAACTCTTTCTGTATTTTTTGCCACAGTAATTCATAATTATACTTATATAATTTTGCATTTGATGTCATAATATAAACACCTAAATATTTAACCTTATTTACTATTTCAAATCCAGTTATTCTTTCCATTTCCTCTTTTTGACTTGCAACCATATTTTTAGTTATTATCTTTGTTTTCCCTGCATTTATTTTGAATCCAGAGACTTGTCCATATTGATTAATTATTTCCATCCAACCTGTGACCGATTGTACTGGTTGGGTCAACATCACAACCAGGTCATCTGCAAATGCTCTTAATCTATAATCATCCTGCCTAATTTTAATTCCCCTTAATTTATCTGAATCGCGTATTTTATTCAACAACAATTCCAAAGTCAAAATAAACAACAATGGAGATAAAGGACAAAGGATAAAGGATTCTTGATAGAGTAAATTTTAAGGGTCACCATTAGGTGGATTATTGCCCGAACTGTTAGATTGGCTCCCTTTGAGTGGCAAGCTTAATTTTCTGGTCTTTTTAGGAAGAAGGATACATATTAGGAAGAAGAGGTTACGGATTTTGTCTGATGGTGACATGTGAGAAGCCAAGGCAACCATATGTCAAATTAATACAGAGAATATACTACACTACACTTTTATGAAGAATAGATTGGGAAGGAATTCCTCTTGGCAAAATTACCCCATTATCTATCACTTTTGTCTTCTATAACAACATATCTCGAGACAAAAAATATAAGCATATGTCCCCCAAAACCCCTTTGGTTTCCACCTTTAACTTCTGGGTGCACTTCAGTTGATTGTCTACTCCCATACTCTATCCAATGAAGCCCCCTTACCTGTGGGACCTTGAAGATGCTGAAGATGGAGGCCATCTGCCTTGAGGATCTGGGGTTGAGATCTCCGATGACAGAGAGCAAAGGGTGCTGCCTGTCACATTTGTAACCTGGAACCATTCGGCCTCGGGTGGAGAGCAGGGAGAGGCTGATCATGGAAATCTCCATCTCAGCCTGAAAATTGCTATAGATGTGGAAGCCAAGGGTGATGTTGGGGAGGAGAACCAGATCCTTGTTGATCTCTGTGACTGCAAACACCAAGGCCATGAATTGCTGATAGTTCTTGGGTACGATTCTACAGTGAGAAAATCATTGGGGAGATTTTAAGGAAAGCTTGTGTTGATGGAGTTTATCCTGCTTATTTTTTCAATGTCCTTTGTATCAGGAAACTCCAAATTTCATTGGAATTCATTCCAAAATTCCAAATGTACATTTGTACATTTCCTGAAGGTCCCTATTTAGGGGCAATCCCGATTCTAAGATGGATGGATTTTTTACAACTGCTCCACACTGTAAATGGATTGACTGCATCTTTGAGTTTTTCATCAGGAGTTTATGTCCGAATAAATGTTGTAAGCCAACTTCTTCAATAGGCCAGCACAGTTTCTAAGGTGTTGTCCTTCCTCACTTTTCGGTGGTTTATTAACTTCAAGAGTTCTGGGAATATGGAGAATTCTAGCCTATTTTATGAGTTTAGTTCTTTGCTGAGAAAAGCACAAAAATGTGAACATTGAAACATCACTAGAACAAGTACTTTTGAAGAGACTCCCTGAACACAAAGCAAACCAAGTAATTATTTACATCTTTCCCCTTTGGATGAAATTTAAAAAATATTATCCAGAACTATAGATGGTTTTTCTTTAAAGGATTGGAAGGTGAATGTAAGTACAGTTCCCAGCGGAAAATTCCCACCAATAATGACATCACCAGGCCTGTAAAACTCTCTCTTAGTCTGTAAAGTGTCTGTCAACACACACCCAGTTAGCATCATCGTAGCAATAGTTGGAGGCAGGAGCCAGAAGAGCAGCAGCAACAGGAGAGGCAGCCCAGTCATTCTTCTCACCTTCCCTCCTAGATCAGAAATCAAGAAGTTATATTTTTTGCAGAAGTTAAATTGTAGGGAGCCCTTGAAATCTCAGCAGAACTTTAGCACAAGAGAGATAGTCTGTGCCACCTGAATGGCCCCCAAGGCAAATTTATATTAAACGGTGCTTCCTCTTACCTGTGTATGGTCTGTGACCAAAGAGGAAACTAAGGCTAGCTGAGTCTCACCAAACCCTGAAGTTGCCTCTTTGCAACACAAGGCAAGGTGACATGTTCTGTCCCCACCGGGAGAACTCCGAGTATCTAATTTTAAAGCAGGTTTTATGTCGGAAGATCTTCATGGGTAGAAATCCATAGGGGATACATTAGAAATTACCATTCTTCTGATAATTGAAAGGAAAAACAATTTTCCTATGTACTGAGCAATACACCAGATAAAGAAAAATGATTTTGGGACTCTTGTTGTTATTCTAGAGATCAGATGCAGTTGAGAGTCAAGGTGAAGTTGGGTATTTGGATTATGTGAAACTGAGCATGGAGTTTGGCCTCCTCCATAGTTTGTTTGGCTAGTATAAGTCTTCATGGGGCATGGTGGCCCTTGACAATCCGTTGTACCCTAGTAAGTCTGGGCAATCATACCAGCACTTGGATGGAATAAGTGGTTTATAAATACCAACATGGCAGGGGATGAAATTAGACAGTAACTTCTCCCATAGAACTTAAAAAAGAGAAACTTCCTCACCGTGAGGACAATTAACCAATGGAACAGCTTTTCTTCAGACGTTGTGGGTGCTTCATCACTGGAGGTTTTTAAGAAGAGACTGGACATTCATTTTTCTGAAATGTTGTAGTATCTCATGCTTGAGCTGGAGTAGAAAATCTCAAATGTCCCTTCCAGCTCTGTTCTGATTTTGATCATCAGTATCTTCCCCTCTGTTGAATCATTTCTATGTTTTTATACCTATTTGCAGACCTTATCATTGTTCCCTTCATTTCCCCATCTTTACAGTCCCCTCTACCATGATACCCAAATCTCCCCCTACTATTATAAAGACTGAATTGGTCAAGGGGGAACAGAGATTGTGCAGCTGTTTAAAGTTGTTCATTCCATTTCTTGCTTCTCATTCATTCCATTGTTAAATTTTTCATTCCATTTTCCCATGAATTACAACTATCTTGCTGTTTGAGATACTACTTTTCAAATACTTACCCATAGTGAGGATGTTTATCTAATCTATGAACATTTATGGCAAATCATTTGAGTTCTTAGATAACATGCTGTCCACTGTATATAGGAGTAAACAGACGAATAGCTAAGCATGTCCTGTACTCTTATCCATAAAGGTAAAGGTAAAGGTTCCCCTGGCATATATGTGCTAGTCATTCCCGACTCTAGGGGGCGGGGCTCATCTCCGTTCCAAAGCCGAAGAGCCAGGGCTGTCCGAAGACGTCTCCGTGGTCATGTGGCCGGCATGACTAAATGCCAGAGGCACACGGAACACTGTTACCTTCCCATCAAAGGTGGTCCCTATTTTTCTACTTGCATTTTTTATGTGGTTTCAAACTGCTAGGTTGGCAGAAGCTGGGACAAGTAACGGGAGCTCACTCAGTTATGTGGCACTAGGGATTCAAACCCTGAACTGCCGACTTTTCGGTCAACAATTTCAGCGACTTAGCCACTGAGCCAACGTGTCCCTCACTCTTATCCATAAATTCATTAAATAAGCAAGAGAAAATCACACAACCATATCTTTCTTACTACTCACAATATATTGTATTTAATCCTTCTTTCCTTCCTTCCTCCCTCCCTCCCTCCCTCCCTCCCTCCCTCCCTCCTCCCTCCCTCCCTCCCTCCCTCCTTCCTTCCTTCCTTCCTCCCTCCCTCCCTCCCTCCCTCCCTTCCTTCCTTCCTTCCTTCCTTCCTTCCTTCCTTCCTTCCTCCTTTCCATCCATCCATCCACCTTCCTTCTATGTAATATTTGGAAAAAATATTAAGAAGAGAGCAAGAGCAGAAAAATATCCATCAATATCAATTTCACATGATATTATTTATTAATAAAGTATGTTTGTCAATTAACATAATAGAGAATAAAACTATACGGATCATTTCAATGCTAGTGGATGTGGAGTGAGGCATTTTAATGGGTTTTTATGTTGTGGTTTTTAATGTTGTAATCCAGCTGGAGTCACCTGTGTGTAGGTTGGGTGTCAATATAAATGTTTCATATTTATAATCAGAGATTATAATCAGAGATTCTTGTGCCTCATTATATTCTCTCTACAATTGAGATTGGGTTTAAATAGGATAATGAAGCATTTGGGGAAAAAGATGCAAGCCAAGAGACCAGCCCCAGAGGCCAAGATGGAGAAGATCTCCACAGCCACCATGGACTTCCCTTTGGTGCTCAGGTAGGTGGGGAGGAAGCTGATCCAAACACTGCAAAAGACCAGCATGCTGAAGGTAATGAACTTGGCTTCGTTAAAGCTGTCGGGCAATTTCCTAGCCAAAAAGGCCACCGTGAAACTGATGAGGGCCAGAACACCCAGGTAGGAGAGGACAGCATAAAACATGAAAGCTGAGCCTTCATTACATTCCAAGATGGCCTCTCCTACTAAAGAGTGGAAGTCAAAGTTGGGAAATGGAGGAGAGGTTGCCAGCCAGGTGACACAAAGAAGTGCTTGGACCAGGGGACAGGCTAAGACAATGGAGTTTGTCAGAGGTTTTCCTAAGAGTTTCCTTGTCTTGTTTCCTGGCTTGGTGGCCATGAAGGCCAGAACCACCATGACAGTTTTTGCCAAGATGGATGAAACCGCAAGGGAAAAGAGAATGGCAAAGGCAGATTGTCGGAAGAGACAGGTGAGCTTCCCAGGTCGACCAATGAAGAGGAAGGAGCAGAGGAAGCAGAGCAGGAGGGAGACCAGGAGGATGTAGGTGAGATCTCGGTTGTTGGCCTTGACAATTGGTGTGTTGTGATTTTTACGGAAAATCACCAGAACTGCCAATGTGATCCAAGAGAGAGAAAGAGCGAGAGATGCTAAAGAGTATCCCAGGGTGTCTTGATAGGCAAGGAAATGGATCTTCTTAGCAATGCAGTGGTCCTTGTCATTGTTGGGATATTGGTTTTCTGGGCAGGGGTCACAGCGAGCTGCATCTGAAATCAAAAGTCAGTGTCCATTTCATAGTGAATCAACAAAGGCAAATCATCCGTCCATACTGACAATGCTGGGAATAGGTTAGCCAGAAAAAACAGATCCGTTCTCTGGCTCAATATCTCTTCTTTAAACTTCAAATCTACTCATTCAAACTTTTTTTTTTTTTTTTTTGCAGGAAAGGTGTAGCAGACATAGGTAGATAGATCTGCTCTGTCTCTGACAGGTCTGTGAATTTCCTGGGAGATCGAGTGTTCTGATAGAAGAAGCAGGTCCTTAATAAAAAATAAAGCTTGAATCTCACACCCCATTTGTTCACAAAAAGATTGGTGTCTGGTTTTCCTGATGGGATGTAAAAGTAGGAGTGGAAAGCCTAGTAGGGAACCCATGAATTGTGCTCCAAAATCAACTGAAGCTGACCTGACCAAAGCCACCTTGACAGCTTCAATGTTGTCACGCTGGAGCTGAAGGATAGGGAGGCAGGATTTTAGATAGCTGGGATTTTGATAGCCAAAACAAAATACTTTCTCTTGGGAACCAAGGACATTCTCACACCTGGTCAGAGGAAGGTGAAATAATGTCGACAGGCAACAAGACAGCACCTTGATTGGACCATGTGACTGATTGTTTTGAGAAAGCGACAAACTTTTAGTTTTAATTAGGTGAAAACCATGGGAATCTTCAGTGTCGGTTTTCACCAGATCTGTGCCAATATGATATATCCAATAAAGCTATTCTTTGAGGAATCTACCTGCCTCAGAGTTTTGATTGATATTTGTGTATTACTTGGAACCCTGACACCAACCTGTATTAAATTTATATTAACTTTAGATTTATAAATTGAGAGGGTCTGCTGAAAAGAAATATGAATATATTGAAGCATATAAATCCTACCAAGCTGATGCCAAAATTAACACTTTTCCATTGAATGGTCTCCTTGATCCTGGAAGATTAATCAACATTTGAATGTGCTACCTGTCTGATTAGAAATGGTTCCTTCTGGACAAGGGTCACATTGGTAGCAGCAAACTGGCTCGCCCTCTGGAACGCTTCTCCTCTCTCCTGCCTGGCACCTCTTCATGCCACACCTGGCAAAGGGCACCTTCTAAAAAAGAGAAGAGAGATATTGCAGGTGGCTCAGCAAAGATTATTCTTCATTTATTCATTTGTACATTGCTCTTTCCATCTTTAGAACGTCTTCAAAAGAAATGGTTTACCAGTAACCAGGATAAATTCCAGAGGGAGTCAGGCCAATGCAATCCTGACCCACCAATGGATGCTGGAGACTGGAACTGGGACCTCAAAATGTAAAGGAAGGCTTGTGACATGGAGCTACAGCTTTTCTAAAAGAAAGAATTATAAGTCAAATCTCAAATGTGTTCAACTCAAAAGCATATTTTTTCATCAAATCCCTGAATTTAATGGGTTTCCCAGTGAAAAGGGAGTTATGGATCTCCTGGAGTGAATGAATCCTTTGCTGAACCTACAAAGTTTCCTTCCAGCTCACCTTTGTGACCCAGATGATTTCATCAGAGTTAATGGTGAAATCTTGTCCTTGGGAAGCTGTGGAATCTATTTGCCCAACTTTCATGGGGACAAAAGATTGATTGGGGAGGAAAAGCCAGTTGAGAAGATCATAACGAGTAGACACCAATCCCCTTTCTGAGAAGGAGACTTCCTCTCCAGCACTGTTGTTGAACTTGATGTTCCTCAGATAGGGAAGAATCTGGGGAAAAAAAGAAACCTAGACTAATTGGCTGAACACCACACATAGGACATCCTGTTTTCCTTCATAATGTCATGGCCATCAGCCTAGGAGATGGGTCTATATCTGAGAAGCTAAATGAGTTCCCTTGATGGCGATCTAAGTAACATCAAATATTCAACTTCAATGACAACACATTTTCTTTATCATTGGACATTAGGAGCATGGCTTCTTCAATTCCAGCCTTACAAGAGTGATAGCTACATACAAACATTTTTCTGCCATATTCCAAATTACATTGTGTAGTTTTGCTCTGTGATACTTGGCAAGCTACATTTTTAGTTTTATTTGGGCCCATAGTTTTGTAAATGACAAATGCAACCTAGACTTTCTCTAGAAATAGAGAAATTGTAGCTTGCAAAGAAATAGATCTGACCAAGTGGGGGCCAAGTAGAAGGTTTGTCCTGCCCTGGTTTATCACTTCACTATCTAGAGAGGAATAATTTAGCCTTTGATGTTGAAAAATCTGATGAATTTCAGATCAGGAACCCATTAGGACCAAGTTAACTTCTTCCCCATATGCTGAAGTTGGCAGAGACTTAACGCAACAAAGAAGGAGTACAAGAAATGGCATACTAAAAAAAATGGAGTGGACTCAGAAATAATTCTAAGCCATAATAATCAACATTAATATGAACTGAGTGTCTTTTTACAGATGGGATTCAGGCTATCTACTGAGAGAAAACAAGGAGGTTCTACCATGCTGACTAGGACTTCAACTGACCTGTCAAAGCATCTTCCACAAATGCACTCAGATTAGGACCATGTTGGGTTCTTCTGCATATGCTGATCTTGACAGAAGCTTAACCCAACAAACAAAGCAGTAGAAGAAATGACACACTCTCAGGCAACCACTGATGTCCTTCCAGGAAGTTCTAGGAAGCTCTTTGATCTTATGAACAATCGGCTTCTTTTAATTCTCTTTTTCCGCCATCTATCCCTTTTCAACAAATACTTCTCACTTAATTCAAATGACAGTTTTCAATAATTGTTATCTTAATCTCTTTTTAAATACATTTTACATAAAAAATTAGATAAATTTTGTAATGGGGATAAAAAACCAAGACTGATTAAGAAAATGTGGTATCAGAACCAAAAACAAGGTGGTTTAGGAATTCCAAAATTATTAAACTATTATAGAGCATTTAATATAAAAACAGTAGTAAAAATTTTAAAAGGAGATGTTAAACTTTGGGGTAATTTGGAAATGAAGGAAATAAAGAAGTTCGGTTACAAATGGTTTTTGGAAAATTTTAAAGGTAAGGTTAAAATTTGCAATTATTGGTTAAATAGTTTGACTAAAAATTGGGACGGAGTAGCAAAAAAATTAATACCAGACACATTGTATTTAGGTAAACTGAAAGAGAATTGCCCAATGAAATTAAATAGTAACAGAGAGAGGATTATAATAGAAGAGAAAGTGGAAACAATTAGTGAATGGTTGAAATTTATAGAAAATGAAACGAGGAAAGAGGAAATTTATGGAAAATTAAACATTAATTGGTTTGAAAGAATTCAAATAAATAAATGGAATAGGAAATACAAAGAAAGGAACGATGAGAGCAGAAAGGAAACGGAATTTGAAAATTTGACATCTCGAATAATAAAAGATGAAATTGGGCCAAAGGGATTAGTTAGTAAAATTTATAAAATTATTAACTCTGATAATAATTCACAAAGGGTAATGAAAGAGAATTGGGTAAAAGAACTGGGTATTGAAATTTCTGATCAAAATTGGAATATGAATTGGGTTAGCAGAATAATGAGGACATTATCAATAAGGATTAAAGAACATAATTATAAAGTTATTTTGAAGTGGTATTTGACCCCAATAAGACTTTTTCAAATGGATAATAAAGTGGATAAAATGTGTTGGAGATGTAAAGTGGAACTCGGGACATATGCTCATATGTGGTGTAAATGTAATAGGTTGAACTTTTTTGGTCTAGGATAGAAAATGAAATATTTGAAATAATTAAGAAGAGGGTCAAATTGAAATTGGAAACCATATTATTATTAATATTGAATGAAACAACATTAACAACTGGAGAAAGAGAACTGGTGAGGATTTTGGTTATAATGGGGAGAATTATAATTGCTAGATATTGGAAATTAAATGTTGACTTAAAATTAGAAGAATGGTACAATGAAACATGGAAATTTGCATTAAATGATAAATTGACTTGTGATATTAAAATTAGAAGTGGTATATATAAAGAAAATGTTTTTTGGAACACTTGGCAACTATTTGTGGACTTTGCACTTGGGAGATTGGATGAATCGGCACCAGTACCTTATCAAAGAGATTTCTGGAAGAATTGAAGACTTCAAGTTCCTAAAACTTCCTTTCCGTTTGTATAGCACGTTGGGGAAAATTTTTTTTTTCTTTCCTTACTATTGATTTTTTGTATTGATTTTTTTTTCTTTTTTGTTATTCCTTAACAATAAAAATATAATAAAAAATTAAAAAAAATACATTTTACACGCAGATCAAGAAATGCATAGAAGTAGTTTTCTACCTAGACAACTACCTATCATTTATCTGCTCTGTGGATCAAATAAAAAGTCACTGGGGTTACCTGCCATGATTGAATATTTGAGATCCTCTTTCCAAGCCTCATCATGGTTGGTTGTGCTCCAGATCCATGCATTGCATGTAATGCGTGTGCCACAGCATAAATGGCACTGTAGATGTTGTAACTTTCTCCTTCCATGCTTGTTTCAAAAATGTAAGAAGGTAAATGGATGGAGTAAGTGGTTTATAAATACCAACATGGCAGGGGATGAAATTAGACACTAACTTCTCCCATAGAACTTAAAAAAGAGAAACTTCCTCACAGTGAGGACAATTAACCAATGGAAAAGCTTTTCTTCAGACGTTGTGGGTGCTTCATCTCTGGAGGTTTTTAAGAAGAGACTGGAGAGTCACTTGTCTGACATGATATAGGAAATCCTGCTTGGGGGGGGGAGTGGACTAGAAGACCTTTAAGGTCCCTTCCACCTCTATTCTGATTTTGATCATCAGTCTTTTTCCCTCTGTTGAATCATTTCTATGTTTCTACCCCTATTTGCAGACCTTATCATTATTCCCTTCATTTTCCCATCTCTTATAAAGACTGAATTGGTCCAGGGAGTGACTGGTACACAGAGATTGTGCAGCTGTCTGTCAAGGGCTTCCTTAAAGCTGTTCATTCCATTTCCCCATAAATCATAACCATCTTGGTGTTGTGTACTTTACCTTCCAAATACTTACCCATAGTGAGGATGTATATCAAATCTATGAACATTTATTGCAAATCATTTGAGTTCTCTGAGACCACAGTGTCCACTGTATATAAGAGTAAACAGACATTTGCAGGCCCAAATAACCAACCATTAAGCATGTCCTGTATCCTTACCTGTAAGTTCATTAAATAAGCAAGAGAATATCACACAACCATATCTTTCTTACTACTCACAATGCATTGCCTTTAACTTCACCCTTCCTTCCCTCCCTCCCTCCCTCCTTCCTTCTTTCCTTCCTTCCTTCCTTCCTTCCTTCCTTCCTTCCTTCTTATCATCCATCCATCCATCCACCTTCCTTCTTTGTAATATTTGGAAAAAATATTAAGAAGAGAGCAGGAGTAGGAAAATATCCATCAATATCAATTTCACATGAGCTTATTTATTAATAAAGTATGTTTCTCAATTGACATAATAGAGGATAAAACAATATGGTTCACAATAAGTGCTTGAATTAAAGAAAAAAACCTCTAATAGTCAACTGAAAGGAAAAATTTCAGTAGGAAATTCAGCAAAGCCTCAGGCATCAGTGGAAGGGAACAATCTTAAAAACACTTGGAGTAAAAGAAACCCAACATATTATTAAATATGCTTTTGATTAAAATTAATTAAATGGGAAACTATCATTTTGGAAATTAATATCTAAATACAGAATATCAATATTTATTATAATGTTGATCTTTGGGACAACTAGCATTAATGAAAAAAAGTGGGTGAATGTTGCAGATTAACAGACAATCTGAGATTACTCACATCACTTGATTTCCAAGTGTTTAAGGGACAAGCCCGCCTCTGATTTCCTCTTTTTGAAGAAATGAGATCAAATTGAAAAATAACCAAGATCAAAATGAAACCTCCCTATCCCTGCATAAGTGATTGTGGAAATGAGGCATGGGTTTTTATCTTGTTGTTTTTAATGTTGTAATCCAGCTGGAGTCACCTGTGTGTAGGTTGGGTATCAATATAAATATTTCATATTTATAATCAGAGATTATAATCAGAAATTCTTGTGCCTCATTATATTCTCTCTACAATTGAGATTGGGTTTAAATAGGATAATGAAGCATTTGGGGAAAAAGATACAAGTCAAGAGACCAGACCCAGAGGCCAAGATGGAGAAGATCTCCACGGCCACCATGGACTTCCCTTTGGTGCTCAGGTAGGTGGGGAGGAAGCTGATCCAAACACTGCAAAAGACCAGCATGCTGAAAGTAATGAACTTGGCTTCGTTAAAACTATCAGGCAATTTCCTAGCCAGAAATGCCACTGTGAAACTGATGAGGGCCAGAACACACAGGTACGAGAGGACAGTGTAAAACATTAAACCTGAGCCTTCATTACATTCCAAGATAGCCTCTCCTACTAAAGAGTGGAAGTCAAAGTTGGGAAATGGAGGAGAGGTTGCCAGCCAGGTGGCACAAAGAAGTGCTTGGACCATGGGACAGGCTAAGACAATGGAGTTCGTCAGAGGTTTTCCTAAGAGTTTCCTTGTCTTGTTTCCTGGCTTGGTGGCCATGAAGGCCAGAACCACCATGACAGTTTTTGCCAAGACGGAGGAAACCGCAAGGGAAAAGAGAATGGCAAAGGCAGTTTGTCGGAAGAGACAGGTGAGCTTCCCGGGCCGACCAATAAAGAGGAAGGAGCAGAGGAAGCAGAGCAGGAGGGAGACCAGGAGGACGTAGGTGAGATCTCTGTTGTTGGCCTTGACAATTGGTGTGTTGTGATTTTTACGGAAAATCACCAGAACTGCAGATGTGGCTACAGAGAGGAAAAGAGCGAGAGATGCTAAAGAGTATCCCATGCTGTCTTGATAGGAAAGGAAATGGATCTTCTTGTCAATGCAGTTGTCCTTCTCCTTGTTTGGATATTGGTTTTCTGGGCAGGGGTCACAGCGAGCTGCATCTGAAAACAAGAGTCAGTGTGAATTTCATGGAGAATCAACAAGGGCAAATCATCCATCCATACTGACAATGCTGGGAATGTCAGCTTTGGAAGCCATATTACCCCGGAAGCTTCCATGCTGCCACCTTCTCATGTGTGGGAAAGTGGGTGGGTGGGGTGTTAGTAGAGGGGTTGCCTGTAGACATAATAGCATTCTTCCTGTCAGTCAAGGTCAGGGCAATCCTGCATCTGGAGAAGGAGTGGTTGGAGTGATGTCTCGAGATGGGACGGCGGTTGATTGGAGCATGTGATTGACTGAGGACTAAGGGGGTGGTTTGGGGAGTTTTGATTTACTGAGGGAAAACCCGGACCTTTTAGATTCAGGTTTTCCCAGATGTGCCAGTTTACCTATTCTAGTAAATAGAACTTTGAAAATGCTTGCCTCAGAGTATTTACTTGGAGCTGAGGGGTGGGGTGGGGTGGGGGTTCTGGAATGCTGACAGGGAATAGATTAGCCAGAAAAATGGATCTGTTTTCTGCTTTATACTTCAAATCCGCCCATTCAAACTTTTTTGCAGGGAAGGGTTAGCGGACAAAGATAGATATATTTCCTCTGTCTCTGACATGTCTATGAATTTAGTTTAGTTTACTATTGTCATTGAACCTTGTGCAATGAAATTAAATGCCATCTTCAGTGTCCATTATACATAAAAAAAAATCATCCATCCATATTGACAATTCTGGGAATAGGTTAGCTAGAAAAAGAGATCTGTTCTCTGGCTCACTGTCTTGGCTTTTTACTTCGTACTTCAAATCCACTCATTCAAACTTTTTTTTGCAGGAAAGGTAGATAGATCTTCTCTATCTCTGACAGGTCTATGAATTTCCTGGGAGACTGCGTGTTGTGATAGAAGAAGAAGGTCCTTAGTAAAAATTAAAGCTTGAATCTCACACCCCATTCATTCACAAAAAGATTGGTGTCCAGTTTTCCTGATGGGATGTAAAAGTAGGAGTAGAAAGCCTAGTAGGGAACCCATGAATTGTACACGAAGACCAACTGTCAACCCTGAAGCTCTACTGACCAAAGCCATTTTTTAACTGCTTCAATGTTGCCATACTGGAGCTGAGTAATAGGGAAGCAGGATTTTATATAGCTGGGATTTTAATAGCCAAAACAAAATATTTTCTCTTGAAAACCAAGGACATTCTCACACCTGGTCATAGGAAGGTGGAGTGATGTCGACAGGCAATCAGACAGCACTGTGATTGGAATATGTGACTGATTGTTTTGAGAAAGTGACAAACTTTTACTTTTAATTAGGTGTAAACTATGGGAACCTTCAGAGTCAGTTTTCACCAGATCTGTGCCAATATGATATATCCAATAAAGCTATTCTTTGAGGAATCTACTTGTCTTGGAGTTTTGCTTTATATGGGTGTATTACGTGGAACCATGACACCAACCTGTATTAAATTTATGAGGCCTGTGGGGTAGTACAGTTTAGAGTCATGAATTGAGAAGGTCTGCTGAAAAGTACGAATATATTGAAGCATGTAAATCCTGCCAAAATTAATATTTTCCACTGGTTCCTTGATCCTGGAAGATCTACATTTAAAGTGTGTCTACCTGTCTCATTAGAAATGGTCCCTTCTGGACAAGGGGCACATTGGTAGCAGCACACCTGCTTGCCCTCTGGAACGCTTCTTTTCTCTCCTGCATGGCACCTCTTCATGACACACCTGGCAAAGGGCACCTTCTAAAAAAGAGAAGAGAGATTCTGTAGGTGGCCTCAGCAAAGAATATTCTTCAGTTATTCATTTGTACATTGCTCTTTCCATTTTTAGAATGTCTTCAAAAGAAATGGTTTACCAGAAACCATTACAAGCTCCAGAGGGAGTCAGGCCAATGCAATCTGACCCATCAAAGGATGGTGGAGATTGGAACTGGGACCTCAAAATGCAAATGAAGGCTTGTGACATGGAGCTAAACTCTTTCTAAAAGAGAATTGTGAGGATTCAACTGAATGGAAATGATCCATGGAAATCATTCTTGCCTACTGTAATGGGTTTCGAGCAGGACTTCTTCACAATCTTACCCCATCTTGGACTTTTCAGAAGTCAAATCTCAAATATGTTCAACTCAAAAGCATGTTTTTTCATCAAATTCCAAAATTTAATGGGTTTCCCAGTGAAAAGAGTGTTATGCATCCCCTGGACTGAATGACTACTTTCCTGAATTTATAATGTTTCCTTCTAGCTCACCTTTGTGACCCAGATGATTTCATCGGAGTTAACGGTGAAATCTTGTCCTGGGGAAGCCGTGGAATCCATTTGCCCAACTTTCATGGGGACAAAAGATTGATTGGGGAGGAAAAGCCAGTTGAGGAGATCATAACGAGTAGACACCAATCCACTTTCTGAGAAGGAGACTTCCTCTCCAGCACTGTTGTTGAACTTGCTGTTCCTCAGATAGGGAAGAATCTGGAAAAAAAAGACACCTGGACTAATTGGCTGAACTCCACACATAGAACATCCTGGTTTCTATCATAATCAGCCTAGGAGATGGGTCTATATCTGAGAAGCTCAATAAGTTCCCTGGATGGAGATCTAAGCAATCAGAAGTAATATCAAATATTCAATTTCATCCCCACATTATCATGAATTTGTATGATGGCTTCGTCAATTCAAGTCTTACAATTGACATTTTTAATTTTATTTGAATGCATGAGAAATGCATTTTAGGAATGATTAAATAATTAAATTGCAGATGTTTCTTGACTAAACTAGGTAACATTGATAGTGATATCACTCCCTTCTAGTGCTGATGATGCTACCTAGTTGGGTCATGACATGTCTGCAAGAAAAGAGCACCCAGATCCTTCATTTCAACCCTAAACTAGAATATTTTCCTTTATTAGTAAATACTCTCTATCATAACTTTGCAAGCTAGGCTTTCTCAAGCTGATAGTCAAAGAGAATAGAAGAAGTAGATCTGACCAAGTGGGGGCCAGGTAGAAGCTTTATTCTGCCCTGGTTTGTCACTTCACTGTCTAGAGAGGAATAATTTAGCCTTTGATGTTGAAAAGTCTGATGAATTCTAGATCAGGAACTCAGTAGGACCAAGTGGAGTTCTTCTGAATATGCTGAAGTTGACAGAGACTTAAGACAACAAACAAGGCAGTACAAGATACGGCATACTAAAAAAAATGGAGTGGACTGAGAAATAATTCTAAGCCACAATAACCAACATTAATACGAACTGAGTGTCTTTTTATAGATGGGATTCAGGCTACAGAAAACAAGGAGGCCCTACAATGCTGACTAGCTTTGAACAATTGGTTTGGTTTAATTCTCTTTTTCCACTATCTATCGGTTTTCAACAAAAACCTCTTACCGGTACTTGATTCAAGTGAGAGTTTTCAATAATTGGTATCTAGATACATTTTACATACAGGTATTTAACCAGTAAATTAAGAAATGCATAGAAGTAGTTTTCTGCCTAGACAACTACCTATCATTTATCTGATCTGTGGACTAGATAAAAAGCCACTGGGATTACCTGCCATGATTAAATAGTTGAGATCCTCTTTCCAAGCCTCATCATGGTTGGTTGTGCTCCAGATCCATGCATGGCATGTAATGCGTGTGCCACAGCATAAATCGCATTGTAGATGTTGTAACTTTCACCTTCCATGCTTGTTTCAAAAATGTAAGAAGGTAAACTTTGTAAATTTTCCCTTCCTGTACATTGTTTCTTCCCCTTTGGAAAGATCCTGCCTGGTTTGTGGATCCTGCAGGGAAACAACCTTTCCCAACATAGAGGGAGAAAGATGTCTCCTTGTGGCTTCAAGGGGTCTAAAGACAGGAGGAAATGACTGAATTCTGAGACATCCCCAGTGTGGGGCCTAAAATGCAAAGCCCCATGGAAGGGCTTTACTAGTTTTGATACGTCTTGATTCCTCAGCACACTAAGTTTCCAATGGGAAGTTAAGATCCAAACTTTCAGAAACGATGTCTTTCTCAAATGTTCATAGATACCCATTGCCACCTGTACATTTGTAATGCTATTGGAGTCTCCAAATAGAACAATCACTTCAGCTTTAGACCAAGTCTCCGAAATATGCAGTATTTTCAATTTTGGAGTATAAAGAAAATTTGATTTCAACTTTTCAGTGAAGGCCAGGCAGATCTCCTTCTCCTGGAGCATTGGCGTCAGAGTTGAGATGAAACGTTCTCCTCTGTCATTCTCAGGGGCTACCAGCCCAACCCAGTTCCATTGGAAATACAGGAGCAGCTGCACTAAACCCACATACTGAGCAAATTCACTGGGATTAATCCAGAAGAAGGAAGGATAAACTCTTCTCTCTCCCTGAATGAACTCAAAGCCAACACCTAGCTGGAGAAAGTGAGTTTTTTGATAGAGTAAATTTTAAGGGTCACCATTATGTGGATTATTGCCCAACCTGGCTCGCTTTGAGTGACAAGCTTAATTTTCTGGCTTTGTTAGGAAGAAGGATTACATATTAGGAAGAAGAGGTTATGTATTTTGCCTGGTGATGATGTGTCAAAAGCCAAGGGAATGTCAAATTAATACAGAGAATATACTAACTACACTACTTTTATGAAGAATAGATTAGCAAGGAATTCCTCTTGGCAAATACTACATTTCAATATAGCTCATTATCTATCACTTTTGACTTCTATAAAAACACACAAAATATAAATATAGGTCCCCGCAAACCCCTTTTCCACCTTTAGCTACACTGTGTGTTATTTGTCTACCCCATACTCTATCCAATGAGGCCCTCTTACCTGTGGGACCTTGAAGAGGCTGAAGATGGAGGCCATCTGCCTTGAGGATCTGGGGTTGAGATCTCCGATGACAGAGAGCAGAGGATCCTGCCTGTCACATTTGTAACCAGGAACCATTCGGCCTCTTGTGGAGAGAAGGGAGAGGCTGATTATGGAAATCTCCACCTCAGACTGAAAATTGCTATAGATATGGAAGCCAAGGGTGATGTTGGGGAGGAGAACCAGATCCTTGTTGACCTCTGTGACTGCAAATACCAAGGCCATGAATTGCTGGTAGTTCTTGGGTCCAATTCTACAGTGAGAAAATCATTAGGGAGATTTTAAGGAAAGCTTGTATTGATGGGGTTTATCCTGCTTATTTTTCCAACGTCCTTTGTAGCAGGAAGTTCCAAATTCCATTGTGTTGGTTTCATTGTTAAGGATGTTCCTTGATTAATGGCCTTGATGGAAAGGAGAAAATCCTCTTTATCCATATCACAGATCATTTTATATCCCTCCATCAGCCCTCCCTTCTTCCCAATCACTTCTCTTTCACTATAATTAATTTGTTTCCCTCTTGAAGCAGCTTCTTCAGGTCTGGAAACCATTTCATTATTTCATTATTTCATTATTTCATTATTTCATTATTTATTTATTTATTTATTTATTTATTTATTTATTTATTTAGTCAAACATATACAACATAGCAGGTACAGGTATAAACATAAACATAAAGAAATGAAGTAAGTACAGATAAGTGGGGACATTTGTGAGCAGAAGACTACAGCATACATTTACCGAAGGCCATTATTTAGGAGCAATCCTGATTCCAAAACAAATGGATTTTCTTTACCACAAGTCCACACTGTAAACAGATTGACACCATCTTTGAATTTTGAATCAGAAATTTGTCCAAATTAATATTGAAAGTCAACTTCTTCACTAAGGCAGCAGAATTTCCTCACTTTATTTGGTGCGTTATTAGCTTTCTGATCAAGAGTTCTGGAAAGATGGAGAATTCTCCATAGTCTCCATATTTTATGAGTTTGGTTCTTTATTTGAAAAAAAGCACAAAGATCTGAACTATGCTAGGGCATTGAAAACATCACTAGAACAAGTATTTTGGAAGAGAGTCTCTGAACACAAAGCAAACCAAATAATTATTTACATCTTTCCCCTTTGGGTGAAACTTACATAATAGTCTCCAGAAGTAGAGATGGTTTTACTTTAAAGGATTTGAATTTGAATATATGTGAAGTTCCCAGGGGAAAATTCCCACCAATAATGACATCACCAGGCCTGTAAAACTCTCTCTTAGTCTTTAAAATGTCTGTCAACACACACCCAGTTTGCATCTTCTTAGCAATGGTTGGAGGCAGGAGCCAGAAGAGCAGCAGCAACAGGAGAGGCAGCCCAGTCATTCTTCTCACCTTCCCCTCTAGATCAGAAATCAAGATGTTTTTTTTTTTTTTTGCAGAAGTTGAATTTCAGGGAGCCCTTGAAATCTCAGCAGAGCTTTAGCAGAAGAGAGACAGTCTGTGGCACCTGAATGGCCCCCAAGGTAAATTTATATTAAACGGTGCTTCCTCTTACCTGTGTATGGTCTGTGACCAAAGAGGAAACTAAGGCCATACAAGTCTCACCAAACCCTGAAGTTGCCTCTTTGCAACACAAGGCAAGATGACATGTTCTGCCCCCACCGGGAGAACTCCAAGTATCTAATTTAAAGCAGGTTTTATCTCAGAAGATCTTCATGGGTAGAAATCCATAGGGGATACATTAGAAATTACCATTCTCCTGATAATTACAAGGAAAAACAATTTTCCTATGCACTGAGCAATACACCAGGTAAAGAAAAATGAATTTGGGACTCTTGTTGTTATTCTACAGATCAGATGCCGTTGAGAGTCAAGGTGAAGTTGGGTATTTGAATTATGTGAAACTGAGCAAGGAGTTTGGCCTCTTCCATAGTTTGTTTGGCTAGTATAAGTCTTCATGGGGCATGGTGGCCCTTGACAATCAGTTGTGCCCTAGTAAGTCTGGGCAATCATACCAACACTTGGATGGACTAAGTGGTTTATAAATACGAACATGGCAGGGGATGAAATTAGACACTAACTTCTCCCATAGAACTTAAAAAAGAGAAACTTCCTCACAGTGAGGACAATTAACCAATCAAATAGCTTGCCTTCAGACATTGTGGGTACTTCATCACTGGAGGTTTTAAAGAAGAGACTGGAGAATCATGTGTCTGAAATGTTGTAAGATCTCATGCTTGAGCGGGGGGGGGGAGGAGGGGGCTTGACTAGAAGATCTTTAAGGTCCCTTCCACCTCTATTCTGATTTTGATCATCAGCCTTTTTCCCTCTGTTGAATCATTTCTATCTTTCTGCACCTATTTGCAGACCTTATCATTATTCCCTTCATTTTCCCTTCTGTTATAAAGACTGAATTGGTCCAGAAAGTCTCTGGGACACAGAGATTGTGCAGCTGTCTGACAAGGGCTTCCTTAAAGCTGTTCATTCCATTTTTTTTTTGCTTCTTGTTCATTCCATTTCCCCATAAATCATAACCATCTTGGTGTTGTGAATATTACCTTCCAAATAGTTACCCATAGTGAGGATATATATATAAAATCTATGAACATTTATTGCAAATCATTTGAGTTCTCAGAGACCACAGTGTCCACTGTATATAAGAGTAAACAGACATTTGCAGGCCCAAATAACCAGCCATTAAGCATGTCCTGTATTCTTACCTGTAAATTCATTGAATAACCAAGAGAATATCACACAACCATATCTTTCTTACTACTCACAATATATTGTATTTAACTTCACCCTTCCTTCCTTCCTTCCCTCCCTCCTTCCTTCCTCCTTCCTTCTTCCCACCCTCCCTCCCTACCTCCTTCTTTCCTTCCTTTCTTCCTTCCTTCCTTCCATCCACCCACCCATCCACCTACCTATCTTCCTTCTTCGTAATATTTGGGAAATATCAAGAAGAGAGCAAGAGCAGAAAAATATTTATCAATATGAATTTCACATGAAATTATTTATTAATAAAGTATGTTTCTCAATTAACATAATAGAGAATAAAACAATATAGTTCATTTCAATGCTAGAATTAAAGAAAAAACCCTCTAATAGTCAATTGGAAGAAAAAATCCAGTAGGAAATTCAGCAAAGCCTCAGGCATCAGTGGAAGGGAACAAGGTTAAAAACACTGAGAGTGAAACAAACCCAACATATTCTTAAATATGCTTTTGATTAAAATTAATAAAATGGGAAACTATCATTTTGGAAACTAATATCCAGATATACAATATCAATGTTTATTATCGTTGATCTTTGGGACAACTAGGATTAATAAAAAAAGTGGGTGATTGTTGCAGATTAACAGACATTCTGAGATTACTCACATCACTTGATTTCCAATTGTTTAAGGGACAAGCCCGCCTCTGATTTCCACTTTTAAAAGAAATGAGATCAAATTGAAAAATAACCAAGATCAAAATGAAGCTAGTGTCACCTGTGTGTAAATTGGGTATCAATATAAATATGTTTCATATTTATAATCAGAGATTATAATCAGAGATTCTTGTGCCTCATTATATTCTCTCTGCAATTGAGATTGGGTTTAAATAGGATAATGTAGCATTTGGGGAAAAAGATACAACCCAAGAGACCAGCCCCAGAGGCCAAGATGGAGAAGATCTCCACGGCCACCATGGACTTCCCTTTGGTGCTCAAGTAGGTGGGGAGGAAGCTGATCCAAACACTGCAAAAGACCAGCATGCTGAAAGTAATGAATTTGGCTTCATTAAAGCTGTCAGGCAATTTCCTAGCCAAAAAGGCCACCATGAAACTGATGAGGGCCAGAACACCCAGGTAGGAGAGGACAGTGTAGAACATGAAAGCTGAGCCTTCATTACATTCCAAGATGGCCTCTCCTACTAAAGAATGGAAGTCAAAGTTGGGAAATGGAGGAGAGGTTGCCAGCCAGGTGGCACAAAGAACTGCTTGGACCAGGGGACAGGCTAAGACAATGGAGTTTGTCAGAGGTTTTCCTAAGAGTTTCCTTGCCTTGTTCCCTGGCTTGGTGGCCATGAAGGCCAGAACCACCATGACAGTTTTTGCCAAGATGGAGGAAACAGCAAGGGAAAAGAGAATGGCAAAGGCAGTTTGTCGGAAGAGACAGGTGAGCTTCCCGGGTCGACCAATAAAGAGGAAGGAGCAGAGGAAACAGAGCAGGAGGGAGACCAGGAGGATGTAGGTGAGATTTCTGTTGTTGGCCTTGACAATTGGTGTGTTGTGATTTTTATGAAAAATCACTAGAACTGCCAATGTGATCACAGAGAGGAAAAGAGTGAGAGATGCTAAAGAGTATCCCAGGGTGTCTTGATAGGAAAGGAAATGGATCTTCTTGGCAATGCAGTGGTCCTTGTTGTTGTTGGGATATTGGTTTTCTGGGCAGGGGTCACAGCAAGCTGCATCTGAAATAAAGGGTCAGTGTGAATTTCATGGTGAATCAACAAGGGCAAATCATCCATCCATACTGATAATGTTGAATTAGTCTCAACAACTTTCCTTTATGCTTCGAATCCACCCATTCAAACTTTTTTGCAGGGAAGGGTTAGCAGACATTGATAGATGTACCTGCTCTGTGTCAGACAGGACCATAAATTTCCTGGGAGTTTGAGTGTTCTGATAGAAGAGGCAGGTCGTTAATTAAGATTAAAGCTAGAATCTCACATCCCATTCTTTCCCAGAAAGATTGGTGTCTGGTTTTCCTGATGGGATGTATAAGTAGGAGTAGAAAGCCTAGTAGGGAACCCATGAATTGTGCCCCAAAACCAACTGTCAATCCTGAAGCTGACCTGACCAGAGCCACCTTGACACCTTCAATGTTGCCACACTGGAGCTGAGGAATAGGGAGGCAGGATTTTAGATAGCTGGGATTTTGTAGCCAAAACAAAATACTTTCTCTTCGGAACCAAGGATATTCTCACAGAATATATTCAGAGGAAGGTGGAGTCATGTCACCAGGCAACAAGATAGCAATATAATTGGACCATGTGACTGGTTGTTTTGAGAAAGTGACAAACTTTTACTTTTAATTAGGTGAAAACTGTGGGAATCTTCAGTGTCGGTTTTCACCAGAATCTGTTCCAATATGATATATCCAATAAAGCTACTCTTTGAGGAATCTACCTGCCTTGGAGTTTTGCTTGATATGGGTGGATTACTCGGAACCCTGTAACCAACCTGTATTAAATTTATGAGGAGCAAGAAAAGAGGCCTGTGGAGGAATACAGTTAAGATTCATGAATTGAGAGGGTCTGCTGAAAAGTATGAATATGCTGAATTATGTAAATCCTGCCAAAATTAATATTTTCCACTGGTTTCCTTGATCCTGGAAGAGCTACATTTGAAGCGGGTCTACCTGTCTCATTAGAAATGGTCCCTTCTGGACAAGGGTCACATTGGTAGCAGCAAACCGGCTTTCCTTCTGGAACGCTTCTTTTCTCTCCTGCATGGCACCTCTTCATGCCACACCTGGCAAACGGCACCTTCTAAAAAAGAGAAGAGAGATTCTGTAGGTGGCCTCAGCAAAGAATATTCTTCAGTTATTCATTTGTACATTGCTCTTTCCATCTTTAGAACGTCTTCAAAAAAAAAATGGTTTACCAGAAATCAGGATAAGCTCCAGAGGGAGTCAGGCCAATGCAATCCTGACCCACCAACGGATGCTGGAGATTGGAACTGGGACCTCGAAATGCAAAGGAAGGCTTGTGACATGGAGCTACAGCTTTTCTAAAAGAAAGAACTGTGGGGATCCAACTGAATGGAAACGGTCCATGAAAACCATTCTTGCTTGCTTCAATAGTGTTTTAGGTTTCAAGCAGGAATTCTTCCTAACCTATCCTATCCTGGACTTTTCAGAAGTCAAATCTCAAATGTGTTCAACTCAAAAGCTTGTTTTTTCATCAAATCCCTGAATTTAACTGTGAAAAGGGTGTTATGCAACTCCTGGAGTGAATAAATCCTTTGCTGAATTTATAACATTTCCTTCCAGCTCACCTTTGTCACCCAGATGATTTCATCGGAGTCAATGGTGAAAACTTGTCCCGGGGAAGCTGTGGAATCTATTTGCCCAACTTTCATGGGGACAAAAGATTGATTGGGGAGGAAAAGCCAGTTGAGGAGATCATAACGAGTAGAAACCAATCCACTTTCTGAGAAGGAGACTTCCTCTCCAGCACTGTTGTTGAACTTGATGTTCCTCAGATAGGGGAGAATCTGGAAAAAAAAAAAGACACCTGGACTAATTGGCTGAACTCCACACATAGAACATCCTAGTTTCCTTCATAATGTCATGGCCATCAGCCTAGGAGATGGTCTATATTTGAGAAGCTAAATAAGTTCCCTTGATGGAGATCTAAGCAATCAGTAATAACATCAAATATTCAACTTCATCCTCACATTTTCTTTATCATTGGATATTTGTATCATGACTTCTTCAAGTCCAGTCTTACAAGAATGATAGCTACTTACAAACATTTTAATGCCATATTCTAAATTACATTGTGTAGTTTTGTTTTGTGATACTTGGCAAGTTACATTTTTAATTTTATTTGAGTCCATGAGAAATGCATTTTAAGAATGATTAAATAATTAAATTGACAGGGTCCTTGGAGCTATCTGAGGGTGGTTGTTTTCTTGCAGATGTTTTATGGCCTAAAATGGATAACATTGATAGTGATATCACTCCCTTCTAGCATTGATAATGCTCTTAGAGCACCAAGACTCTTCATTTCAACCTCTAATATTCTCCTTTATTGGTAAATACTTTCCATCGTAACTTTGCAAGCTAGACTTTCTCTAGCTGATAGTCAAAGAGAGCAGAATGAAGAAGTAGATCTGACCAAGAAGGACCACATGGAGAATTCGTTACTTCACTGTCCAGAGAGGAATAATTTATCCTTTGATGTTGAAATTTTAGATCAGGAACCCATTAGGACCATGTTGAATTCTTCTTCATATGCTGAGGTTGACAGAGACTTAACACAACAAACAAAGCAGTACAAGAAACAACATACTATAAAAATGGGGTGGACTCACAAAGAATTCTAAGACACAACAGTAAAATGAATTGAGTGTCTTTTTACAGATTGGATTCAGGCTACCTACTGAGAGAAAATGAAGAGATTCTACAAAAATTCCTGTCTGGGACTTCAACTGACCTGTTGAAGCATCTTGCGGAAATGCACCCAGATTGTCATCATGCTCTGTGATGACCACTTCTCCTTGAAGTGGTTACACCTGATTCTCAGGCAACCACTGATGTCCTTCCAGGAACTTCTAGGAAGCTCTTTGCTCTTATGAACAATTGGTTTGGTTTAATTCACTTTTTCCTCCACCTATCCCTTTTCAACAAAAACCTCTCACTTAATTAAAATGACAGGGTTTATTTTTAATATATTTCATTTTCATTTTCATTTTATTAGATTTCTATACCGCCCTACTCCCGAAGGACTCATTATATATATATAATCTATCTATCTATCTATCTATCTATCTATCTATCTATCTATCTATCTATCTATCTATCTATCTAATAAGTTACATTATATATGTATATAGATAATCAATGAAAAAGCTACCAAAAGGTCAATAAATGATGAATTTTTTTAAAAAAAGAGATGATGGATAGAGACAAAATAGTTTTTAAAATGGGGGCTATATTAAAAATGAGGAGTAAAGTACAAATTGGGAAAATACTATTACAAACACTGATGTATCATAATTTGCTAGAATTACAGTGTGCATGACAAGTCAGAATACTATGGTTATGTATATCTAATTGTACTATTATGTTAGCATTGTGTAAAAAGTATATCAACCCAGACAATGTACTGTCCACAAGATATGTGTGGCTGTTAAAAGAAAGTTACAAATAAAGCATATAGATCGCATATAGATATTTAATGCAAGAAATGCATATAGACAGATTCCTATCTAAAGATCTGTGGACGAGTTAAAAAGTCACTGGGATTACCTGCCACGATTGAATATTTGAGATCCTCTTTCCAAGCCTCATCATGGCTGGTCGTGCTCCATATCCATGCATTGCATGTAATGCGTGTGCCACAGCATAAATGGCATTGTAGATATTGTAACTCTCACCTTCCATGCTTGTTTCAAACACGTAAGATGGCAGATTCTGTAAATTCTCCTTTCCTGTACATTGTTTCTCTCCCTTTGGAAGGATCTCGCCTAGTTTGTGGATCCTGCAGCCAAACAACATTTCCCAACATAGCGAGAGAAAGACGTCCCCTTGTGGCTTCAAGGGGTCTAAAGACAGGAGGAAATGGCTGAATTCTGAGACATCCCCAGTGTGGGGCCTAAAATGCAAAGCCCCATGGAAGGGCTTTACTACTATCGATACTTCTTGATCCCTCACCACACTAAGTTTCCAATGGGAAGTTAAGATCCAAACTTTCCGAAATGATGTCTGTCTCAAATGTTCATGGACAGTCACTGCTAACTGTACATTTGTAATACTATTAGAGTCTCCAAATAGAATAATCACTTCAGCTTTAGACCAAGCCTCCGAAATCTGAAGTATTTTCAACACTGGAATAGTAACAAAATTCAATTTCAACTTTTCAGTGAAGGCCAGGCAGATCTCCTTCTCCTGGAGCATTGGCATCAGAGATGAGATGAAACGTTCTCCATTGTCATCTTCAGGGGCCACCAGCCCAACCCAGTTCCAGTGGAAATGCAGGAGCAGCTGGACTATACCCACGTACTGGGGAAATTCCCTGGGATTAATCCGGAAAAAGGAAGGATGGACTGATCTGTATTCCAGAGGGACCTCAAAGCCAACACTGAGCTGGAGAAAATGAGATTCTTTTTTTTTTTATTAAAGAGTTTTACAATTTTACACAAACCTGTTCCCCCCTCCTCTCCCCTCCCTATCCCTCCCCCCTCCCCCCCGACTTCCCAGAGCAAAATACAGGGTAAAATATTAAACAAACATAGTCAAACATAAACAACCTAACTATAAACTCTAAACATCCCTCAGCACTTTAACTCCCCCTTACATGCCAAAATATATAAGTATAAAAAATCTATCTAAATATTTCATTCATAAGCTATTTGCAACGTTTTAGTCCCATATTTATTCTGAATGTAGTCGTTCCATCTTCTCCATTCTGCTATGTATCTTTCATTTGAACAGTCTTTCAAATATGCAGATATTTTGGCCATTTCCGCCAAATTAGTTACTTTTAATGTCCAGTCCTCAATAGTAGGTAAGTCTTCCTTCTTCCAATACTGCGCCACCAACAATCTGGCTGCAGTTATTAGATTCAATATCAATTTAGTCTCTATCACCGTACAATCTGTAATTATACCCAATAAAAAAAGTTGTGGAGTAAATTTTATCTTCTTTTTGAGAATATTTTGCATAATCCACCATATCTTAATCGAGAATGCCTTAATTTTTTTACAAGTCCACCATATATGATAATACGTTGCGTCATCACATTTACATCTCCAGCATGTGGACTGTAAACTGGGATACATACTGGCTAACTTTTTGGGATCTAAGTGCCATCTATAAAACATTTTGTAAAAATTTTCTCTCAAATTTTGAGCTTGAGTAAATTTTACATTTCTAACCCATATTTTTTCCCACGTTTCCATCATTATTGGTTCCTCAATATTTTGTGCCCATTTTATCATACAATCCTTCACTAATTCCATCTCTGAATCTATTTCTATCAATGCATTATACAACCTTTTAATATGCATTGGGCTTTGATCCCTTATTTGTTTTATCAAGTTTTCATCATTTTGTATAATACCAATTTTCTGATCTTCTTTCCATCTACTGTACAACTGTCCATACTGAAACCAAGTTTGTATTACCCTTTCTTGCTTTAATACCTCTAGAGACTTTAACTTCAATATATCTCTTTCCATAATAAGAAGCTCTTTATAAGTAATCACATCTTTTTTTTGTTCTATACTTATATTTTCTATCGTGTGTCTAGGTATTGCCCATATGGTTAATTTACTATTTAATTTATATTGATATTTTTTCCATACACGTAACAATGCATTCCTCAGTATATGACTTCTGAAATTCTTATCCACCTTTTTGTCATATAATAAATATGCATGCCACTCATATAATAAGTCATATCCCTCAATATTCAATATTCTCTCTTCTGTTAAATTAATCCAATCACTGATTGCTGATAAGGCAGCTGCCTCATAATATAATCTTAAATTGGGCATTTTGAGACCTCCTCTTTCACGTATGTCTTGTATTATTTTTTGCTTTACCCTTGGTCTCTTTCCTGCCCACACAAAATTGCTAATACCCTTCTGCCATTCATTCAAATTTCCATCTTTCTTCAATATTGGTATCATGTGAAAGAGAAATAGAAGCTTTGCTAAAATATTCATTTTCACTGCCGCTATCCTTCCCAATAACGATAGATGTAATTTTTTCCAATTTTCCAACTCTTTCTGTATTTTTTGCCACAGTAATTCATAATTATACTTATATAATTTTGCATTTGATGTCATAATATAAACACCTAAATATTTAACCTTATTTACTATTTCAAATCCAGTTATTCTTTCCATTTCCTCTTTTTGACTTGCAACCATATTTTTAGTTATTATCTTTGTTTTCCCTGCATTTATTTTGAATCCAGAGACTTGTCCATATTGATTAATTATTTCCATCAAACCTGTGACCGATTGTACTGGTTGGGTCAACATCACAACCAGGTCATCTGCAAATGCTCTTAATCTATAATCATCCTGCCTAATTTTAATTCCCCTTAATTTATCTGAATCGCGTATTTTATTCAACAACAATTCCAAAGTCAAAATAAACAACAATGGAGATAAAGGACAAAGGATAAAGGATTCTTGATAGAGTAAATTTTAAGGGTCACCATTAGGTGGATTATTGCCCGAACTGTTAGATTGGCTCCCTTTGAGTGGCAAGCTTAATTTTCTGGTCTTTTTAGGAAGAAGGATACATATTAGGAAGAAGAGGTTACGGATTTTGTCTGATGGTGACATGTGAGAAGCCAAGGCAACCATATGTCAAATTAATACAGAGAATATACTACACTACACTTTTATGAAGAAGAGATTGGGAAGGAATTCCTCTTGGCAAAATTACCCCATTATCTATCACTTTTGTCTTCTATAACAACATATCTCGAGACAAAAAATATAAGCATATGTCCCCCAAAACCCCTTTGGTTTCCACCTTTAACTTCTGGGTGCACTTCAGTTGATTGTCTACTCCCATACTCTATCCAATGAAGCCCCCTTACCTGTGGGACCTTGAAGATGCTGAAGATGGAAGCCATCTGCCTTGAGGATCTGGGGTTGAGATCTCCGATGACAGAGAGGAGAGGGTCCTGCCTGTCACATTTGTAACCTGGAACCATTCGGCCTCGGGTGGAGAGCAGGGAGAGGCTGATCATGGAAATCTCCATCTCAGCCTGAAAATTGCTATAGATGTGGAAGCCAAGGGTGATGTTGGGGAGGAGAACCAGATCCTTGTTGATCTCTGTGACTGCAAACACCAAGGCCATGAATTGCTGATAGTTCTTGGGTACGATTCTACAGTGAGAAAATCATTGGGGAGATTTTAAGGAAAGCTTGTGTTGATGGAGTTTATCCTGCTTATTTTTTCAATGTCCTTTGTATCAGGAAACTCCAAATTTCATTGGAATTCATTCCAAAATTCCAAATGTACATTTGTACATTTCCTGAAGGTCCCTATTTAGGGGCAATCCCGATTCTAAGATGGATGGATTTTTTACAACTGCACCACACTGTAAATGGATTGACTGCATCTTTGAGTTTTTCATCAGGAGTTTATGTCCGAATAAATGTTGTAAACCAACTTCTTCAATAGGCCAGCACAGTTTCTAAGGTGTTGTCCTTCCTCACTTTTCGGTGGTTTATTAACTTCAAGAGTTCTGGGAATATGGAGAATTCTAGCCTATTTTATGAGTTTAGTTCTTTGCTGAGAAAAGCACAAAAATGTGAACATTGAAACATCACTAGAACAAGTACTTTTGAAGAGACTCCCTGAACACAAAGCAAACCAAGTAATTATTTACATCTTTCCCCTTTGGATGAAATTTAAAAAATATTATCCAGAACTATAGATGGTTTTTCTTTAAAGGATTGGAAGGTGAATGTAAGTACAGTTCCCAGCGGAAAATTCCCACCAATAATGACATCACCAGGCCTGTAAAACTCTCTCTTAGTCTGTAAAGTGTCTGTCAACACACACCCAGTTAGCATCATCATAGCAATAGTTGGAGGCAGGAGCCAGAAGAGCAGCAGCAACAGGAGAGGCAGCCCAGTCATTCTTCTCACCTTCCCTCCTAGATCAGAAATCAAGAAGTTATATTTTTTGCAGAAGTTAAATTGTAGGGAGCCCTTGAAATCTCAGCAGAACTTTAGCACAAGAGAGATAGTCTGTGCCACCTGAATGGCCCCCAAGGCAAATTTATATTAAACGGTGCTTCCTCTTACCTGTGTATGGTCTGTGACCAAAGAGGAAACTAAGGCTAGCTGAGTCTCACCAAACCCTGAAGTTGCCTCTTTGCAACACAAGGCAAGGTGACATGTTCTGTCCCCACCGGGAGAACTCCGAGTATCTAATTTTAAAGCAGGTTTTATGTCGGAAGATCTTCATGGGTAGAAATCCATAGGGGATACATTAGAAATTACCATTCTTCTGATAATTGAAAGGAAAAACAATTTTCCTATGTACTGAGCAATACACCAGATAAAGAAAAATGATTTTGGGACTCTTGTTGTTATTCTAGAGATCAGATGCAGTTGAGAGTCAAGGTGAAGTTGGGTATTTGGATTATGTGAAACTGAGCATGGAGTTTGGCCTCCTCCATAGTTTGTTTGGCTAGTATAAGTCTTCATGGGGCATGGTGGCCCTTGACAATCCGTTGTACCCTAGTAAGTCTGGGCAATCATACCAGCACTTGGATGGAGTAAGTGGTTTATAAATACCAACATGGCAGGGAATGAAATTAGACAGTAACTTCTCCCATAGAACTTAAAAAAGAGAAACTTCCTCACCGTGAGGACAATTAACCAATGGAACAGCTTTTCTTCAGACGTTGTGGGTGCTTCATCACTGGAGGTTTTTAAGAAGAGACTGGACATTCATTTTTCTGAAATGTTGTAGTATCTCATGCTTGAGCTGGAGTAGAAAATCTCAAATGTCCCTTCCAGCTCTGTTCTGATTTTGATCATCAGTATCTTCCCCTCTGTTGAATCATTTCTATGTTTTTATACCTATTTGCAGACCTTATCATTGTTCCCTTCATTTCCCCATCTTTACAGTCCCCTCTACCATGATACCCAAATCTCCCCCTACTATTATAAAGACTGAATTGGTCAAGGGGGAACAGAGATTGTGCAGCTGTTTAAAGTTGTTCATTCCATTTCTTGCTTCTCATTCATTCCATTGTTAAATTTTTCATTCCATTTTCCCATGAATTACAACTATCTTGCTGTTTGAGATACTACTTTTCAAATACTTACCCATAGTGAGGATGTTTATGTAATCTATGAACATTTATGGCAAATCATTTGAGTTCTTAGATAACATGCTGTCCACTGTATATAGGAGTAAACAGACGAATAGCTAAGCATGTCCTGTACTCTTATCCATAAAGGTAAAGGTAAAGGTTCCCCTGGCATATATGTGCTAGTCATTCCCGACTCTAGGGGGCGGGGCTCATCTCCGTTCCAAAGCCGAAGAGCCAGGGCTGTCCGAAGACGTCTCCGTGGTCATATGGCTGGCATGACTAAATGCCAGAGGCACACGGAACACTGTTACCTTCCCATCAAAGGTGGTCCCTATTTTTCTACTTGCATTTTTTATGTGGTTTCAAACTGCTAGGTTGGCAGAAGCTGGGACAAGTAACGGGAGCTCACTCAGTTATGTGGCACTAGGGATTCAAACCCTGAACTGCCGACTTTTCGGTCAACAATCTCAGCGACTTAGCCACTGAGCCAACGTGTCCCTCACTCTTATCCATAAATTCATTAAATAAGCAAGAGAACATCACACAACCATATCTTTCTTACTACTCACAATATATTGTATTTAATCCTTCCTTCCTTCCTCCCTCCCTCCCTCCCTCCCTCCCTCCCTCCCTCCTTCCTTCCTTCCTTCCTTCCTTCCTCCCTCCCTCCCTTCCTTCCTTCCTTCCTTCCTTCCTTCCTTCCTTCCATCCATCCATCCACCTTCCTTCTATGTAATATTTGGAAAAAATATTAAGAAGAGAGCAAGAGCAGAAAAATATCCATCAATATCAATTTCACATGATATTATTTATTAATAAAGTATGTTTGTCAATTAACATAATAGAGAATAAAACTATACGGATCATTTCAATGCTAGTGGATGTGGAGTGAGGCATTTTAATGGGTTTTTATGTTGTGGTTAATCCAGCTGGAGTCACCTGTGTGTAGGCTGGGTGTCAATATAAATGTTTCATATTTATAATCAGAGATTATATTCAGAGATTCTTGTGCCTCATTATATTCTCTCTACAATTGACATTGGGTTTAAATAGGATAATGAAGCATTTGGGGAAAAAGATGCAAGCCAAGAGACCAGCCCCAGAGGCCAAGATGGAGAAGATCTCCACAGCCACCATGGACTTCCCTTTGGTGCTCAGGTAGGTGGGGAGGAAGCTGATCCAAACACTGCAAAAGACCAGCATGCTGAAGGTAATGAACTTGGCTTCGTTAAAGCTGTCGGGCAATTTCCTAGCCAAAAAGGCCACCGTGAAACTGATGAGGGCCAGAACACCCAGGTAGGAGAGGACAGCATAAAACATGAAAGCTGAGCCTTCATTACATTCCAAGATGGCCTCTCCTACTAAAGAGTGGAAGTCAAAGTTGGGAAATGGAGGAGAGGTTGCCAGCCAGGTGACACAAAGAAGTGCTTGGACCAGGGGACAGGCTAAGACAATGGAGTTTGTCAGAGGTTTTCCTAAGAGTTTCCTTGTCTTGTTTCCTGGCTTGGTGGCCATGAAGGCCAGAACCACCATGACAGTTTTTGCGAAGACGGACGAAATACCCAGGGAAAAGAGAATGGCAAAGGCAGATTGTCGGAAGAGACAGGTGATCTTCCCAGGTCGACCAATGAAGAGGAAGGAGCAGAGGAAGCAGAGCAGGAGGGAGACCAGGAGGATGTAGGTGAGATCTCGGTTGTTGGCCTTGACAATTGGTGTGTTGTGATTTTTACGGAAAATCACCAGAACTGCCAATGTGATCCCAGAGAGAGAAAGAGCGAGAGATGCTAAAGAGTATCCCAGGGTGTCTTGATAGGCAAGGAAATGGATCTTCTTAGCAATGCAGTGGTCCTTGTCATTGTTGGGATATTGGTTTTCTGGGCAGGGGTCACAGCGAGCTGCATCTGAAATCAAAAGTCAGTGTCCATTTCATAGTGAATCAACAAAGGCAAATCATCCGTCCATACTGACAATGCTGGGAATAGGTTAGCCAGAAAAAACAGATCCATTCTCTGGCTCAATATCTCTTCTTTAAACTTCAAATCTACTCATTCAAACTTTTTTTTTTTTTTTTTGCAGGAAAGGTTTAGCAGACATAGGTAGATAGATCTGCTCTGTCTCTGACAGGTCTATGAATTTCCTGGGAGATTGAGTGTTCTGATAGAAGAAGCAGGTCCTTGATAAAAAATAAAGCTTGAATCTCACACCCCATTTATTCACAAAAAATTAGTGTCTGGTTTTCCTGATGGGATGTAAAAGTAGGAATAGAAAGCCAAATAGGGAACCCATGAATTGTGCTCCAAAATCAACTGAAGCTGACCTGACCAAAGCCACCTTGATAGCTTCAATGTTGTCACGCTGGAGCTGAAGGATAGGGAGGCAGGATTTTAGATAGCTGGGATTTTGATAGCCAAAACAAAATACTTTCTCTTGGGAACCAAGGACATTCTCACACCTGGTCAGAGTGAAGCGGGATTTACTAATCCCAAATTAATCAGGAGACAAGACCGCAGAGATCCAGAGAAAGAAACAGGCTTTTATTGAATATTGCTAGCAATAGGCCCAGTGTAGTAACCTGACAAATACTGAGCGCCGAGCAACGCCCTGAGGTGGTTTTTATATGGTTATGATCATAGCATACTTTCAGTTCCTTCTAGGATAATGCAATATGCATAGATACAGATGGGTAAACTGGAAAAGTACAAATACAGAAGTAACCTGGAAATGTACAAAAGCAGAAGTATATGGGTATACAATACGTGCCAGTTACACAATTACAATGGTTACAACATTATAGTTACGACAGATTGCTACAAATGTCAAGTTCCCTTCTAGGAGTACAGATGTAGGAGAAAGGGCACTACATTTATAGATGCGCTATAAATGATATAAAAGCAAGGCCTTTAAGATACATACTGTTAGGATACACCATATGAGGGGCTCTCCTTCAAGAGGAAGGTGAAATAATGTCGACAGGCAACAAGACAGCACCTTGATTGGACCATGTGACTGATTGTTTTGAGAAAGCGACAAACTTTTAGTTTTAATTAGGTGAAAACCATGGGAATCTTCAGTGTCGGTTTTCACCAGATCTGTGCCAATATGATATATCCAATAAAGCTATTCTTTGAGGAATCTACCTGCCTCAGAGTTTTGATTGATATTTGTGTATTACTTGGAACCCTGACACCAACCTGTATTAAATTGATATTAAGTTAAGATTCATGAATTGAGAGGGTCTGCTGAAAAGAAATATGAATATATTGAAGCATATAAATCCTACCAAGCTGATGCCAAAATTAACACTTTTCCATTGAATGGTCTCCTTGATCCTGGAAGATTAATCAACATTTGAATGTGCTACCTGTCTGATTAGAAATGGTTCCTTCTGGACAAGGGTCACATTGGTAGCAGCAAACTGGCTCGCCTTCTGGAACACTTCTCCTCTCTCCTGCCAGGCACCTCTTCATGCCACACCTGGCAAAGGGCACCTTCTAAAAAAGAGAAGAGAGATATTGCAGGTGGCTCAGCAAAGATTATTCTTCATTTATTCATTTGTACATTGCTCTTTCCATCTTTAGAACGTCTTCAAAAGAAATGGTTTACCAGTAACCAGAATAAACTCCAGAGGGAGTCAGGCCAATGCAATCCTGACCCACCAATGGATGCTGGAGATTGGAACTTGGACCTCAAAATGTAAAGGAAGGCTTGTGACATGGAGCTACAGCTTTTCTAAAAGAAAGAATTATAAGTCAAATCTCAAATGTGTTCAACTCAAAAGCATATTTTTTCATCAAATCCCTGAATTTAACGGGTTTCCCCGTGAAAGGGTGTTTTGCATCTCCTGGAGTGAATGAATCCTTTGCTGAATTTACAACTTTTTCTTCCAGCTCACCTTTGTGACCCAGATGATTTCATCAGAGTTAATGGTGAAATCTTGTCCTTGGGAAGCTGTGGAATCTATTTGCCCAACTTTCATAGGGACAAAAGATTGATTGGGGAGGAAAAGCCAGTTGAGAAGATCATAACGAGTAGACACCAATCCCCTTTCTGAGAAGGAGACTTCCTCTCCAGCACTGTTGTTGAACTTGATGTTCCTCAGATAGGGAAGAATCTGGGGGAAAAAAGAAACCTAGACTAATTGGCTGAACACCACACATAGGACATCCTGTTTTCCTTCATAATGTCATGGCCATCAGCCTAGGAGATGGGTCTATATCTGAGAAGCTAAATGAGTTCCCTTGATGGCGATCTAAGTAACATCAAATATTCAACTTCAATGACAACACATTTTCTTTATCATTGGACATTAGGAGCATGGCTTCTTCAATTCCAGCCTTACAAGAGTGATAGCTACATACAAATATTTTTCTGCCATATTCCAAATTACATTGTGTAGTTTTGCTCTGTGATACTTGGCAAGCTACATTTTTAGTTTTATTTGGGCCCATAGTTTTGTAAATGACAAATGCAACCTAGACTTTCTCTAGAAATAGAGAAATTGTAGCTTGCAAAGAAATAGATCTGACCAAGTGGGGGCCAAGTAGAAGGTTTGTCCTGCCCTGGTTTATCACTTCACTATCTAGAGAGGAATAATTTAGCCTTTGATGTTGAAAAATCTGATGAATTTCAGATCAGGAACCCATTAGGACCAAGTTAACTTCTTCCGCATATGCTGAAGTTGACAGAGACGTAACGCAACAAAGAAGGAGTACAAGAAATGGCATACTAAAAAAATGGAGTGGACTCAGAAATAATTCTAAACCATAATAATCAACCTTAATATGAACTGAGTGTCTTTTTACAGATGGGATTCAGGCTATCTACTGAGAGAAAACAAGGAGGTTCTACCATGCTGACTAGGACTTCAACTGACCTGTCAAAGCATCTTCCACAAATGCACTCAGATTAGGACCATGTTGGGTTCTTCTGCAAATGCTGAGCTTGACAGAAGCTTAACCCAACAAACAAAGCAGTACAAGAAATGACACACTCTCAGGCAACCACTGATGTCCTTCCAGGAACTTCTAGGAAGCTCTTTGATCTTATGAACAATCGGCTTCTTTTAATTCTCTTTTTCCGCCATCTATCCCTTTTCAACAAATACTTCTCACTTAATTCAAATGACAGTTTTCAATAATTGTTATCTTAATCTCTTTTTAAATACATTTTACATAAAAAATTAGATAAATTTTGTAATGGGGATAAAAAACCAAGACTGATTAAGAAAATGTGGTATCAGAACCAAAAACAAGGTGGTTTAGGAATTCCAAAATTATTAAACTATTATAGAGCATTTAATATAAAAACAGTAGTAAAAATTTTAAAAGGAGATGTTAAACTTTGGGGTAACTTGGAAATGAAGGAAATAAAGAAGTTCGGTTACAAATGGTTTTTGGAAAATTTTAAAGGTAAGGTTAAAATTTGCAATTATTGGTTAAATAGTTTGACTAAAAATTGGGACGGAGTAGCAAAAAAATTAATACCAGACACATTGTATTTAGGTAAACTGAAAGAGAATTGCCCAATGAAATTAAATAGTAACAGAGAGAGGATTATAATAGAAGAGAAAGTGGAAACAATTAGTGAATGGTTGAAATTTATAGAAAATGAAATGAGGAAAGAGGAAATTTATGGAAAATTAAACATTAATTGGTTTGAAAGAATTCAAATAAATAAATGGAATAGGAAATACAAAGAAAGGAACGATGAGAGCAGAAAGGAAACGGAATTTGAAAATTTGACATCTCGAATAATAAAAGATGAAATTGGGCCAAAGGGATTAGTTAGTAAAATTTATAAAATTATTAACTCTGATAATAATTCACAAAGGGTAATGAAAGAGAATTGGGTAAAAGAACTGGGTATTGATATTTCTGATCAAAATTGGAATATGAATTGGGTTAGCAGAATAATGAGGACATTATCAATAAGGATTAAAGAACATAATTATAAAGTTATTTGGAAGTGGTATCTGACCCCAATAAGACTTTTTCAAATGGATAATAAAGTGGATAAAATGTGTTGGAGATGTAAAGTGCAACTCGGGACATAGGCTCATATGTGGTGTAAATGTAATGGGGTTGAACTTTTTTGGTCTAGGATAGAAAATGAAATATTTGAAATAATTAAGAAGAGGGTCAAATTGAAATTGGAAACCATATTATTATTAATATTGAATGAAACAACATTAACAACTGGAGAAAGAGAATTGGTGAGGATTTTGGTTATAATGGGGAGAATTATAATTGCTAGATATTGGAAATTAAATGTTGACTTAAAATTAGAAGAATGGTACAATGAAACATGGAAATTTGCATTAAATGATAAATTGACTTGTGATATTAAAATTAGAAGTGGTATATATAAAGAAAATGTTTTTTGGAACACTTGGCAACTATTTGTGGACTTTGCACTTGGGAGATTGGATGAATCGGCACCAGTACCTTATCAAAGAGATTTCTGGAAGAATTGAAGACTTCAAGTTCCTAAAACTTCCTTTCCGTTTGTATAGCACGTTGGGGAAATTTTTTTTTTCTTTCCTTACTATTGATTTTTTGTATTGATTTTTTTTCTTTTTTGTTATTCCTTAACAATAAAAATATAATTAAAAATTAAAAAAAAATACATTTTACACGCAGATCAAGAAATGCATAGAAGTAGTTTTCTACCTAGACAACTACCTATCATTTATCTGCTCTGTGGATCAAATAAAAAGTCACTGGGGTTACCTGCCATGATTGAATATTTGAGATCCTCTTTCCAAGCCTCATCATGGTTGGTTGTGCTCCAGATCTATGCATTGCATGTAATGCGTGTGCCACAGCATAAATCGCATTGTAGATGTTGTAACTTTCACCTTCCATGCTTGTTTCAAAAATGTAAGAAGGTAAACTTTGTAAATTCTCCCTTCCTGTACATTGTTTCTCCCCCTTTGGAAAGATCCTGCCTGGATTGTCCATCATGCAGGGAAACAACCTTTCCCAACATAGCGGGAGAAAGATGTCTCCTTGTGGCTTCAAGGGGTCTAAAGACAGGAGAAAACGACTGAATTCTGAGACATCCCCAGTGTGGGGCCTCAAATGCAAAGCCCCATGGAAGGGCTTTACTAGTTTTGATACGCCTTGATTCCCTACCACACTAAGTTTCCAATGGGAAGTTAAGATCCAAACTTTCCGAAATGATGTCTTTCTCAAATGTTCATAGATACTCATTGTCACCTGTACATTTTTAATACTATTGGGGTCTCCAAATAGAACAATCACTTCAGCTTTATACCACGTCTCTGAAATGTGCAGTATTTTCAACATTGGAATGGTAAGAAAATTCGATTTCAACTTTTCAGTGAAGGCCAGGCAGATCTCCTTCTCCTGGAGCATTGGCGTCAGAGTTGAGACAAAATGTTCTCCTCTGTCATCTTCAGGGGCTACCAGCCCAACCCAGTTCCATTGGAAATACAGGAGCAGCTGCACTAAAGCCACATACTGAGCAAATTCACTGGGATTAATCCAGAAGAAGGAAGGATAAACTCTTCGGTCTCCCTGAGTGAACTCATAGCCAACACCTAGCTGGAGAAAGTGAGTTTCTTGATAGAGTAAATTTTAATGGTCACCATTATGTGGATTGTTGCCCAACCTGGCTCACTTTGAGTGACAAGCTTAATTTTCTGGCCTTGTTTGAAAGAAGAATTATATATTAGGAAGAAGAGGTTATGTATTTTGCCTGATGATGATGTGTCAAAAGCCAAGGGAATGTCAAATTAATACAGAGAATATACTAACTATACTACATTAATGAAGAATAGATTACGAAGGAATTCCTCTTGGCAAATACCACATTTCAATATAGCTCATTATCTATCACTTTTGACTTCTATAAAAAAACACAAAATATAAATATAGGTCCCCGCAAACCCCTTTTCCACCTTTAGCTGCACTGTGTGTTATTTGTCTACCCCATACTCTATCCAATGAGGCCCCCTTACCTGTGGGACCTTGAAGGTGCTGAAGATGGAGGCCATCTGCCTTGAGGATCTGTGGTTGAGATCTCCGATGACAGAGAGCAGAGGATCCTGCCTGTCACAATTGTAACCTGGAACCATTCGTCCTCTTGTGGAGAGAAGGGAGAGGCTGATTATGGAAATCTCCTTCTGAGTCTGAGAATTGCTATAGCTGTGGAAGCCAAGGGTGATGTTGGGGAGGAGAACCAGATCCTTGTTGACCTCTGTGACTGCAAATACCAATGCTACGAACTGCTGGTAGTTCTTGGGTATGACTCTATAGTGAGAAAATCATCAGGGAAATTTTAAGGAAAGTTTGTGTGTGCTGGTGTCATGTTTAAAAATGTCCTTTGTAGGAGGAATTCCCAAATTCCTTTGGGTTGTTTTGGCTTTCTTGGCAGCTGCAGCATACAGCTGGCTCATAATTAAGTGATTGTCCACTAGGACCCCAAGATCCCTCTCACAGTTACTTCTATTGAGCAATGTACCACATATACGGTACCTGTGTATTTTGTTTTTCTTCCCTAAATGTAGAACCTTGCTTTTTTCACTGTTGAATTTCATTTTGTTAGATAGCGCCCAATGTTCAAGTCTGTCCAGATCCTTCTGTATCTTGAGCCTACCCTCTGGAGTGTTGGCTATTCCTGCCTGCTTGGTGTCATCTGCAAATTTGATAAGTTCCCCATCTATCCCCTTGTCCAAGTCATTGATGAAGATATTGAAGAGAACTGGAAAGATTGAGAATTCTAGCCTATTTTATGAGTTCTTTATTGAGAAAAGCACAAACATCTGAACTACGCTAGGGCATTGCAAACATCACTAGAACAAATATTTCTGAAAAGAGTCCTTGAACAAACCAAATAATTATTTACCTGTTTCCCCTTTAGGTGAAACTTACAAAATATTCTCCCGAAATGAAGATGGGTCTTTTTTAAAGGATTGGAAGTTGAATTTATGTACAGTTCCCATGGGAAAATTCCCACCAATAATGAAATCACCAGGCCTGTAAAAGTCTCTCGTAGTGTGTAAAGTGTTTGTCAACACACACCTAGTTTGCATCTTCTTAGCAGAAGTTGGAGGCAGGAGCCAGAAGAGAAGCAGCAGCAGGAGGAGAGGCAGACAAGCCATTCTTCTCACCTTCCCCTCTAGATCTGAAATGAAAAGGGTGTTTTGTGTGTTCAGAGGTTGAATTGCAGGGAGCCCTTGAAATCTCAGCAGAGCTTTAGCACAAGAGAGACAGTCTGTGCCACCTGAATGGCCCCCAATGCAAATTTATATTCAACTGTGCTTCCTGTTACCTGTGTATGGTCTGTGAGCAAAGAGGAAACTAAGGACAGACAAGTCTCACCAAACCCTGAAGTTGCCTCTTCACAACACAAGGCAAGGTGACATGTCCTGCTCCCACCAGGAGAACTCCGAATATATAATTTGAAGCAGGTTTCAACTGGAAGATTCTTCTGGGTAGAAATCCATAGGGGATACATTAGAAATTACCATTCTCCTGATAATTACAAGGAGAAACAATTTTCCTATGTACTGAGCAATACACCAGATAAAGAAAAGTGATTTTGGGACTCTTGTTGTTAATCCACAGATCAGATGCAGTTGAGAGTCAAGGTGAAGTTGGGTATTTGAATTATGTGAAACTAAGCATGGGGATGTCTTCATGGGGATGGTGGGGATGGTGGCCCTTGACAATCAGTTGTACCGTAGTAAGTCTGGGCAATCATACCGACACTTGGATGGAGTAAGTGGTTTATAAATACCAACATGGCAGGGGATGAAATTAAACACTAACTTCTCCCATAGAACTTAAAAAAGAGAAACTTCCTCACAGGGAGGACAATTAACCAATGGAACAGCTTTTCTTCAGACGTTTTGGGTGCTTCATCACTGGAGGTTTTGAAGAAGAGACGGGAGAGTCATGTGTCTGAAATGGTGTAGGATCTCATGCTTGAGTGGGGGAGGGGGCTGGACCAGAAGACCTTTAAGGTCCCTTCCACCTCTATTCTGATTTTGATCATCAGCCTTTTTCCCTCTGTTGAATCATTTCTATCTTTCTGCACCTATTTGCAGACCTTATCATTGTTCCCTTCATTTTCCCTTCTGTTATAAAGACTGGCAGGCAGTCACTGGGACACAGAGATTGTGCAGCTGTCTGACAAGGGCTTCCTTAAAGCTGTTCATTCCATTTTTTTTTGCTTCTTGTTCATTCCATTTCCCCATAAATCATAACCATGTTGTGTATATTACCTTCCAAATACTTACCCATAGTGAGAATATATATACCAAATCTATGAACATTTATAGCAAATCATTTGAGTTCTCAGAGACCATAGTGTCCACTGTATATAAGAGTAAACAGACATTTGCAGGCCCAAATAACCAGCCATTAAGCATGTCCTGTATTCTTACCTGTAAGTTCATTAAATAACCAAGAGAATATCACACAACCATATCTTTCTTACTACTCACAATGCATTGCCTTTAACTTCACCCTTCCTTCCTTCCTTCCTTCCTTCCTTCCTTCCTTCCTTCCTTCCTTCCTTCCTTCCTCCGTCCCTCCCTCCCTCCCTCCTTCCTTCCTTCCTTCGTTCCTTCCTTCCATCCATCCATCCATCCATCCACCTTCCTTCTTTGTAATATTTGGAAGAAATATTAAGAGAGCAAGAGCAGGAAAATATCCATGAATATCAATTTCACATGATCTTATTTATTAATAAACTATGTTTCTCAATTAACATAATAGAGAATAAAACAATATGGTTCATTTCAATGCTAGAATTAAAAAAAAATCTCTAATAGTCAATTGAAAGAAAATTTCAGTAGGAAATTCAGCAAAGGCATCAGTGGAAGGGAACAAGCTTAAAAACACTGAGAGTGTAACAAACCCAACATATTATTTAATATGCTTTTTATTAAAATTAATAAAATGGGAAACTATCATTTTGGAAACTAATATCCAGATATACACTATCAATGTTTATTATCAAGTTGATCTTTGGGACAACAAGCATTAATGAAAAAAGGGGGTGATCGTTGCAGATTAACAGACATTCTGAGATTACTCACATCACTTGATTTCCAATTGTTTAAGGGACAAGTCCTCCATCATTTCCTCTTTTTTAAAGAAATGAGATGAATTTGAAAAATGACCAAAATCAAACTGAAACCTCATAATCCCTGCATAAATGAGGGTGGAATGAGGCATTTAAATGTGTTTCATATTTGTAATCAGGGATTATAATCAGAGTTCCTTGTGCCTCATTATATTCTCTCTACAATTCAGATTGGGTTTAAATAGGATAATGTAGCATTTGGGGAAAAAGATGCAAGCCAAGAGACCAGCCCCAGAGGCCAAGATGGAGAAGATCTCCACGGCCACCATGGATTTCCCTTTGGTGCTCAGGTAGGTGGGGAGGAATGAGATCCAAACACTGCAAAAGACCAGCATGCTGAAAGTAATGAACTTGGCTTCATTAAAACTATCAGGCAATTTCCTAGCCAAAAAGGCCACTGTGAAACTGATGAGGGCCAGAACACCCAGGTAGGAGAGGACAGTGTAAAACATTAAACCTGAACCTTCATTACATTCCAAGATGGCCTCTCCTACTAAAGAGTGGATGTCAAAGTTGGGAAATGGGGGAGAGGTTCCCAGCCAGGTGGCACAAAGAACTGCTTGGACCAGGGGACAGGCTAAAACAATGGAGTTCGTCAGAGGTTTTCCTAAGAGTTTCCTTGTCTTGTTCCCTGGCTTGGTGGCCATGAAGGCCAGAACCACCATGACAGTTTTTGCCAAGACGGAGGACACTGCAAGGGAAAAGAGAATGGCAAAGGCAGTTTGTCGGAAGAGACAGGTGATCTTCCCTGGTCGACCAATGAAGAGGAAGGAGCAGAGGAAGCAGAGCAGGAGGGAGACCAGGAGGATGTAGGTGAGATCTCTGTTGTTGGCCTTGACAATTGGTGTGTCATGATGTTTATAGAAAATCACCAGGACTGTAAAAGTGGTCACAGAGAGAAAAAGAGCGAGAGAGATTAAAATGTATCCCAGGGTTTCTTGATAGGAAAGGAAGTGGATCTTCTTGTCAATGCAGTGGTCCTTGTCCTTGTTGGGATATTGGTTTTCTGGGCAGGGGTCACAGTGAGCTGCATCTGAAATCAAAAGTCAGTGTCAATTTCATAGTGAATCATCAAAGGCAAATCATCCATCCATACTGACAATGCTGGGAATAGGTTAGCCAGAAAAAACAGATCTGTTCTCTGGCTCAACATCTCTTCTTTAAACTTCAAATCTACTCATTCAAACTTTTTTTTTTTTTGCAGGAAAGGTTTAGCAGACATAGGTAGATAGATCTGCTCTGTCTCTGACGGGTCTTTGAATTTCCTGGGAGATCGAGTGTTCTGATAGAAGAAGCAGGTCCTTGATAAAAAATAAAGCTTGATAATCAGAATTTTCATCGTCATTTATCTCGTGAGTTAATTTACTTATCTCTGCACACTCTAATATTTTATTAATTATAAGGTCATCTGGTGGTAGGTCTTTCTTTTTCCAGTATTGAGCATATGCTGGTCTGGCAGCTGTAGTTATGTGTATTAGGAGGTGGACCTTTTCCTTTCCGTACCCTTTCTTTACCATTCCCAGGAGAAATATTTCTGGATTCAGATCAATGTCTTCTTTAAGTATGTCTTTCAACCATCTCCAAATTTTGCTCCAGAACCTTTTTGCTTCGGGGCATGTCCACCACGTATGAAAGAAGGTGCCATGGCTATGGCCACATTTCCAACAATTTGGCTGCGCATTGGGGAACATCTTTGCTAGTCTTGCAGGTGCCAAATGCCACCTATGAAGCATTTTGTAGTGATTTTCCTTATATGTGGCTGCTCTAGTTAATTTATAATTTTTATTCCAGGCTTCTTCCCATTCATTAAAATTCAAACTGTGTCCAATATTTCTCTCCCATGCTCTCAATTGATTTCTAATTATATCCTCATCTCTGTCTTCCTCTAATAAATAGTTATACAGCTTTGCCAACGCTTTTTTCCCTGGTCCCATCAAAATTTTGTCTAATCCCTTATATCCTAATTCTAGGCCATACTCTTCTTTATCTTTCTGGTATCTTGATTTTATTTGCAGATAAGTCCACCAATCTAAAGTTATACCTTGGTCTCTCAGGGCTTCATTAGATTTAATATTTCCCCCTCCATCGACAATGTCTTTGTATCTGCACAATTTCTCCATTCCCCACCTGTTGGGGTAAATCATTGCCTCTACCGTGGAAAGCCAGTTTGGGACTTTTGAATAGTATCTCTGCCTGATTCCCACCCATGTTTGTATTAGGGAGTCTCTAATTTTATGCCTGTGGAAGTAGGTTTTCTTTTTATTGTCTTTGTCCCATAGATATGCATGCCACCCTTTCTGTAGGTCATGTCCTTCTAACACTAAGATTCTCTTATTCTCCAAGGTGATCCAATCCTTTATCCATATCAGCTTTGCTGCTCTGTAATACATTTCCCAATTTGGGAGTCCAAATCCTCCCACATTCCTTTTTTCTTGTAGAATTTTAAGTGAGATCCTTGATTTTTTTCCCTCCCAAACAAATTCCCTAACGGTCTTATTTAATTCTGAAAAAAAAAATTTCTTTAAAATTACTGGTAAATTTTGATATAAAAATAAGATCTTGGGGAGGATGCTCATCTTAATTGCCGCAATTTTGCCAATAAGTGATAATTTGATCTTTTTCCATCTATCCAGATCTTGTTTTAATTTATTAATTAATGGAGTATAATTGTCTTCTTTTAGAGATGAGCACCTTTTGGTTAGCCAAATTCCTAAGTATTTTATTTTTGGGACAACTTGTAAGCCCAAGGTTTCTTCTATCTCTTTCTTCTGCATCTCAGTTACATTCTTAGTAAGTATTTTGGTTTTAGATTTGTTCAATTTAAAGCCTGCCACCTCCCCGTATTTACCCAATTCCTCTAATACTTTTTGTCCAGATATTAATGGGTCTTCTAATATTAATGCCACGTCATCCGCAAAGGCTTGCGTTTTATAAATCTCTTTTCTAATTTTTAGGCCTTTGATTTCCTCGTTGTTTCTAATGTTTCGTAGCAAAACTTCCAGAGCCAAAATAAATAATAGCGGTGACAAAGGGCAGCCTTGCCTTACACCTTTCTTAATTTGAAAATTCTTGTCCTGTCACCATTTACTAAAATGCTCGCCCTCTGATTATCATAGATAGTTTTTATCATTTTTTTGAAGTTTTGCCCGAATCCCATTATTTTAATTTGCTTGGTCATAAAATTCCAGTTTAGATTATCAAATGCCTTTTGGGCATCCAAAAAATCTAAGGCCAGCTGCTTTTCTGGATGTTCTTCATAGTATTCTAGAGTATCTAATACAATTCTCAAATTGTCCCTAATTTGTCATCCCGGGAGAAATCCATTTTGGTCTTTATGAATCCAATTATTTAATATTTTTTTGGTTCTTTCTGCCATTATACACATAAATAGTTTGTAATCAGTGTTTAGAAGTGAGATCGGTCTATAATTTTGAATTTTTTGGGGGTCAGCACCTTCTTTCGGCAGTAGTGTAACATGAGCTTCCCTCCACGAGTCAGGAATTTTTGAGCCCGTCAAAACCTCATTGAAAATTTCCATTAATTTGGGTTGTAGAATTTCTTCCAATTTTTTATATATTTCTTCTGGGAATCCGTCTGGGCCAGGTGATTTGTTGTTTTTGAGTTTGGAAAGGGCTTTTTAAAACTCTTCAGTTGTTATCTTAGCGTTTAGCATCTCCTTCTCTTCCTCCGTTATTTGCGGGAGCTCCGCCTTTGCCAAGTATTGATCTATTTTTTCCTCCGAGGTCTCCTCTTCTTTGTATAGGGATTCATAGTACTCTCTCGCTCTTTCTAGTTTATCTTCTTCTTTATTTAAGAGATTTCCCTCAGCGTCTTCTAATATCTGGATTGTCCCTTTTTCATTTTCCTTTTTTAATTTATAGGCCAGCCACCTGCCCGATTTATTTGCGTTCTCAAAATAGTGCTGTTTTGTTCTTTTTATTTTTTGGGCTAGCTCTTCTTGATCTAGAATATTTAATTTATGTCTCCACACCATCCAATTTTCTTTTACTACAGTATCTCCAGGCGTTTTCTGGAGTTTCTTTTCTGCTTCATCTAGCTGTTTGATGAGATCTTCCCTGGATTTTCTTTTTAGTTTGTTTTTATATGCAGTGTAGGATATTATTACCCCCCTCAGGTAGGCCTTCATTGTGTCCCATACTATTTCACGGGGTGTCCCTTGGTTCTCGTTTTCTCCAAAAAAAGTCTTTATTTCTCCTTTCAGTTTTTCTACGCACTCTTTGTCACATAATAGTTTTGTATTGAACCTCCATCTCTGTTGTTTCTTTCTCTTTACATTTCTCCATTTTATTTCCAGGGGATTGTGGTCTGCCCAGATGTTTGGGCTAATTTCTGCCATCTCTATTTCTAACCCCAGCGTCCTGGTAACCCAAGCCATATCTAGTCTCGACCATGACTGTTGCGAGTTGGAATAGAATGTAAATTGTCTTTCGCTTGGATGCAAAGTTCGCCATATGTCGATTAAATTCATTTCCTCCACCAAATCGAAAAAGGTTTTTGGTAAAGTCACTCTTTTATTTTTATTCATTTTATTGCTTTTATGGTCGTTATCTGGGTCTACAATTCCATTGAAATCACCTATCATGCAGATTTCATTATGTTCCATATTCCCTAATTGTTCACGTAACTTTTGAAAAAATTCTCCTTGTTTTTTGTTTGGAGCATAAATGCCCACTAATAACATTTTAGAGTTTTCTATCGTAACTTCAACCATAAGTATTCTGCCCTTTGTATCGTTATATTTCAATTCTGCTTCAATTCCTTTTTTAACATAAATTGCTACCCCTCTCTTTCTTTTTTCTGCTAATGAGGTAAATAGTTTACCATATTTTCTATACTCCAGACATTTGCCCTCATCCTTTTTTATATGGACCTCCTGTAGGCAAATTATATCCATATTTTGTTTTGCTAGCTTTGTAAGTGTTAATTTCCTTTTTTTACTATCGTTTAAACCATTGACATTTACTGAGATTAATTTCAAATCCTTCATTCCTGTTTTCCTTGCTCGGTTTTAGTTCTTATTTAGTCTTACGGCTCTTACTGGTCTTGTTTTTTTTTCCTTAGCTTCTTCTTCGGTCTTCTTCTCCTCCGCGGTTTCTTCCTCTTCTAGATTTGTCGCCTCTATTTCCTCCTTACTACTTTGTTCTTCTTCTGCACCTCTTAACTGGTCGAGAAAATCTTGTGCTGTGCTCAAGCTGTCTATTTTTATTTTTCTCCCCTGCCAGGTGATTAACATCCCCTCTGGCAGGAGCCATCTGAATAATATATTTCTTTTATTCAATTGCACAGCCAAAAATCTGTATCCTTTTCTCACCTCCCTCACTCTTCTCAGGATCTGTTTTAGTATTATCACTTCTTTTCCTCTGTATGTTATTTGTCCATCCCTCGCCATACTGTATAAGATGTCTTTTACTTTTTTTCTTGCGAATCTAATGTGGACTTCTCTGGGGAGCCTATTCCTCCTCGCATAGTTTGTTTGGACTCTATAGACATTGTCCAGTTCTCTGATAATCTCGCGTTTGTCTTGTTGGAGTACTTCTGCAATTAGTTCCGCCATCTTCTCTCCCAGAACGACGCCCTGTCCATCTCTAATTGTGTTAATGAATCTTCTAATTCCTTATTTTGCATCGTCAACGTCTGATCTACCATGTCCAGTTTCTTCTCATTTTGTTCTATTTTTTGCTCCGCCTTCTGGATCCTTTGTTCGTTGTTCGAGATTGAGACTTGAATCTCATTCATCTTCTGGTCCAGTTGGTGAATATCTGTTTTTAGTTCAGTGTGGTTATTGGACATTTTTTCCTGCATGGCCATCATCGTTTCTTGGATTAATGTCAATGTTGACTGAACTGTTAGTAATGTTGGTGTTTCTATGGCCTTGTCCGTTTTTTGTAATCCTTCCGTTGATTTTTGGGTAGCTGGGGAGGTCATGGATATGGTGGGATTTGAGGGGGTCTTCTTCCCTGTTTTCAGGATCGTTGATGACATGCTTGTCATTTCTTTCAAAATTATTTTTTGTTCTCTAATTATTTTCTCGATACTTCTCCAAATTTTCATACACTAGCTGTCACCTTTTTTTTTTATATACTTCTTCAAAGTATAGGGGGGAGATTTTTTTTTTTGATCGATGTCTATTTATCACTTATGTCACATGTATCACTTCCAATCACTATCTTAAATAAACTTAACCATCAATATCTATTCATCAATCTACATTACTTCCAATCAATGTCTTAAATGAATAACAAGAGTTGATTTATAACTTATAGTTATGTAATTATAATAATAATTAATTGGTGTATTAAATAGTAATTGATTAATAGGGGCTTATTTCTACTTATTCGTAGTTAATTCAAGACCTGGTAATTCTAATCACAATAACCCATTAACTCCTAGATAAATCTATGCTCTATAACTGCAATTCTTATGTCTAAATTACTGCTTAAAAAAGATTATTAATTCAAATTTCTATACTTCTGATTATCAATAAGTTAATATGTGTAGGAATTGTAATTCTAATATAACAATATAGCAATATATAAAAATATTATTTGTACAGATAAATATAAATGTAAATAGATATAATTAAATACAATTAAATGGTTGAATAAATAGATATAAATCTAATAAACTCTATAGGAATATATCTTGTATATAAGCAATTAATTAATATAGAGATCTACGCTTCTTGTTGATAACAATGTTAATATGCAGAGGATCAAAATATTAAAAAAAAAGATTTTTCAGAAGAAAGAGGGAAAAGAGGGGAAAATCTCCAAGTTTTTAGTTGGGGGCAAGCAATATTTTCCCAAAAGCAAAGGGGTGATATTCTTTCTTTCTCACTCAGCCGCCAGTCTCATCCAGTCCTATCTTCTTCTCACGTTTACTTTGCCACTGTCAAAACTCTATGGTAAGCCTCGAAGCTAGATCGTCTCCGTGCCTGTCCTTTTCAGTTTGCTCTGTCAGACTTCTTCAATGGCTGCACTTCCTGTTCTCTGGCACAATTAGATAGAGTCCAATCTCCAACTTAGTTCATCTTTCTGCTTTAACCAGCAAATAGAGAAAAGAGAAGTTCTTCTGAATTCTTTTAGCTTCCTTACTCCCTATGCCCACCGATCCTCTTCTTGCGCAGGTAATTTAGCGACCTCAATTTCTTGTTCTCTGCGCCGGCTTGTCGAGCTCCGTGATCTTTCAGTCTATTCTCCACTCTCCGTCGCCGCTCTTTTCTGTTTAAGCCCTTCTCGCCCGACTCCGCCGGCCCCTTCCTGATGTTCACTCTCACGTAGGCAGGGAGGACACGGTTCGATCTCGACACTGCAGCCTCCGATCTTCCTTGCTTCCCGTCTGGTTGTCAGCTACCACAGCTTCGGGTCAGCCATTGAAAGGCTGACTTCACACACGTTGGCTTGACAGAGCCGCCCGGTTTAGCGAGAAGTGTGTGCGCTTCACTTTCTCGCTCACCCGGCTCTCTCTATTGTCCGCGGGGCTCTCCAGGACCCGCGCCCCCGAAGGGATCCCCAAAACGCGGTGACAAACGGTGTTGAGGGGTGACAGTCACTCACTCAGCACCATGTCGCTGCAGCTCGCCAACCGGAAGACTTTGATACTGTGTGGGGAAGATGGTATGAATGGATAAATGATAGAATTAAGGAAGAAACAAAAGGTGCAGAAATTAATTAGAAATGTATAGTACAAATGACACCAGACACTTATTCATGTATATATGTATAAACACTGCGAACCCAATGTTAAACAGAATTGTTATTATATTTTATTTGTGTATAAAAAATCAATAAAATTGTATATAAAAAAATAAAGCTTGAATTTCACACCCCATTTGTTCACAAAAAGATTAGTGTCTGGTTTTCCTGATGGGATGTTAAAGTAGGACTAGAAAGCCAAGTAGGGAACCTATGAATTGTGCTCCAAAATCAACTGAAGCTGACCTGATCAAAGCCACCTTGACAGCTTCAATGTTGTCACACTGGAGCTGAAGGATAGGGAGGGGGGATTTTAGATAGCTAGGATTTTGATAGCCAAAACAAAATATTTTCCCTTGGGAACCAAGGACATTCTCACACCTGGTCAGAGGAAGATGGAGTGATGTCGACAGGCAACCAGACAGCACCTTGATTGGACCATGTGACTGATTGTTTTGAGAAAGTGACAAACTTTTAATTAGGTGAAAACGGCGGGATCCTTCAGAGTCAGTTTTCACCAGATCTGTGCCAATATGATATATCCAATAAAGCTTTTCTTTGAGGAATCTACCTGCCTCAGAGTTTTGATTGATATTTGTGTATTACTTGGAACCCTGACACCAACCTGTATTAAATTTATATTAACTTTAGATTTATAAATTGAGAGGGTCTGCTGAAAAGAAATATGAATATATTGAAGCATATAAATCCTACCAAGCTGATGCCAAAATTAACACTTTTCCATTGAATGGTTTCCTTGATCCTGGAAGATTAATCAACATTTGAGTGTGCTACCTGTCTGATTAGAAATGGTTCCTTCTGGACAAGGGTCACATTGGTAGCAGCAAACTGGCTCGCCCTCTGGAACACTTCTCCTCTCTCCTGGCTGGCACCTCTTCATGCCACACCTGGCAAAGGGCACCTTCTAAAAAAGAGAAGAGAGATATTGCAGGTGGCTCAGCAAAGATTATTCTTCATTTATTCATTTGTATTCATTTATTCATTTCCATCTTTAGAATGTCTTCAAAAGAAATGGTTTACCAGTAACCAGGATAAACTCCAGAGGGAGTCAGGCCAATGCAATCCTGACCCATTAATGGATGCTGGAGATTGGAACTTGGACCTCAAAATGTAAAGGAAGGCTTGTGACACGGAGCTACAGCTTTTCTAAAAGAAAGAATTATAAGTCAAATCTCAAATGTGTTCAACTCAAAAGCATGTTTTTTCATCAAATCCCTGAATTTAACGGGTTTCCCAGTGAAAAGGGAGTTATGCATCTCCTGGAGTGAATGAATCCTTTACTGAATTTACAACTTTTCCTTCCAGCTCACCTTTGTCACCCAGATGATTTCATCGGAGTTAATGGTGAAATCTTGTCCTTGGGAATCTGTGGAATCTATTTGCCCAACTTTCATGGGGACAAAAGATTGATTGGGGAGGAAAAGCCAGTTGAGAAGATCATAACGAGTAGACACTAATCCCCTTTCTGAGAAGGAGACTTTCTCTCCAGCACTGTTGTTGAACTTGATGTTCCTCAGATAGGGAAGAATCTGGGGGGAAAAAGAAACCTAGACTAATTGGCTGAACACCACACATAGAACATCCTGGTTTCCTTCATAAGGTGATGGCCATCATACTAGGAGATGGGTCTATATCTGAGAAGCTAAATGAGTTCCCTTGATGGCGATCTAAGTAATCAAATGTAACATCAAATATTCAACTTGAATGACAACACATTTTCTTTATCATTGGACATTAGGAGCATGGCTTCTTCAATTCCAGCCTTACAAGAATGATAGCTACATACAAACATTTTTCTGCCATATTCCAAATTACATTGTGTAGTTTTGCCCTGTGATACTTGGCAAGCTACATTTTTAGTTTTATTTGGGCCCATAGTTTTGTAAATGACAAATCCAAGCTAGACTTTCTCTAGAAATAGAGAAATTGTAGCTTGCAAAGAAGTAGATCTGACCAAGTGGGGGCCATGTGGAAGGTTTGTCCTGCCCTGGTTTATCACTTCACTGTCTAGAGAGGAAAAATTAAGCCTTTGATGTTGAAAAATCTGATGAATTTCAGATCAGGAACCCATTAGGACCAAGTTAACTTCTTCCCCATATGCTGAAGTTGACAGAGACGTAACGCAACAAAGAAGGAGTACAAGAAATGGCATACTAAAAAAAATGGAGTGGACTCAGAAATAATTCTAAGCCATAATGATCAACATTAATATGAATTGAGTGTCTTTTTACAGATTGGATTCAGGCTATCTACTGAGAGAAAAGGAGGAGGTTCTACCATGCTGACTAGGACTTCAACTGACCTGTCGAAGCATCTCTTCCACAAATGCCCTCAGATTAGGACCATGTTGAGTTCTTCTGCATATGCTGAGCTTGACAGAAGCTTAACACAACAAACAAAGCAGTACAAGAAATGGCACACTCTCAGGCAACCACTGATGTCCTTCCAGGAACTTCTAGGAAGCTCTTTGCTCTTATGAACAATCAGTTTGGTTTAATTCACTTTTTCCGCCATCTATCCCTTTTCAACAAATACTTCTCACTTAATTCAAATGACAGTTTTCAATAATTGTTATCTTAATCTCTTTTTAAATACATTTTACATAAAAAATTAGATAAATTTTGTAATGGGGATAAAAAACCAAGACTGATTAAGAAAATGTGGTATCAGAACCAAAAACAAGGTGGTTTAGGAATTCCAAAATTATTAAACTATTATAGAGCATTTAATATAAAAACAGTAGTAAAAATTTTAAAAGGAGATGCTAAACTTTGGGGTAACTTGGAAATGAAGGAAATAAAGAAGTTCGGTTACAAATGGTTTTTGGAAAATTTTAAAGGTAAGGTTAAAATTTGCAATTATTGGTTAAATAGTTTGACTAAAAATTGGGACAGAGTAGCAAAAAAATTAATACCAGATGCATTGTATTTAGGTAAACTGAAAGAGAATTGCCCAATGAAATTAAATAGTAACAGAGAGAGGATTATAATAGAAGAGAAAGTGGAAACAATTAGTGAATGGTTGAAATTTATAGAAAATGAAATGAGAAAAGAGGAAATTTATGGAAAATTAAACATTAATTGGTTTGAAAGAATTCAAATGAATAAATGGAATAGGAAATGCAAAGAAAGGAACGATGAGAGCAGAAAGGAAACGGAATTTGAAAATTTGACATCTCGAATAATAAAAGATGAAATTGGGCCAAAGGGATTAGTTAGTAAAATTTATAAAATTATTAACTCTGATAATAATTCACAAAGGGTAATGAAAGAGAATTGGGTAAAAGAACTGGGTATTGAAATTTCAGATCAAAATTGGAATATGAATTGGGTTAGCAGAATAATGAGGACATTATCAATAAGAATTAAAGAACATAATTATAAAGTTATTTGGAAGTGGTATTTGACCCCAATAAGACTTTTTCAAATGGATAATAAAGTGGATAAAATGTGTTGGAGATGTAAAGTGGAACTCGGGACATATGCTCATATGTGGTGTAAATGTAATAGGTTGAACTTTTTTGGTCTAGGATAGAAAATGAAATATTTGAAATAATTAAGAAGAGGGTCAAATTGAAATTGGAAACCATATTATTATTAATATTGAATGAAACAACATTAACAACTGGAGAAAGAGAACTGGTGAGGATTTTGGTTATAATGGGGAGAATTATAATTGCTAGATATTGGAAATTAAATGTTGACTTAAAATTAGAAGAATGGTACAATGAAACATGGAAATTTGCATTAAATGATAAATTGACTTGTGATATTAAAATTAGAAGTGGTATATATAAAGAAAATTTTTTTTGGAACACTTGGCAACTATTTGTGGACTTTGCACTTGGGAGATTGGATGAATCGGCACCAGTACCTTATCAAAGAGATTTCTGGAAGAATTGAAGACTTCAAGTTCCTAAAACTTCCTTTCCGTTTGTATAGCACGTTGGGGAAAATTTTTTTTTTCTTTCCTTACTATTGATTTTTTGTATTGATTTTTTTTTCTTTTTTGTTATTCCTTAACAATAAAAATATAATAAAAAATTAAAAAAAAATACATTTTACACGCAGATCAAGAAATGCATAGAAGTAGTTTTCTACCTAGACAACTACCTATCATTTATCTGCTCTGTGGATCAAATAAAAAGTCACTGGGGTTACCTGCCATGATTGAATATTTGAGATCCTCTTTCCAAGCCTCATCATGGTTGGTTGTGCTCCAGATCCATGCATTGCATGTAATGCGTGTGCCACAGCATAAATGGCACTGTAGATGTTGTAACTTTCTCCTTCCATGCTTGTTTCAAAAATGTAAGAAGGTAAACTTTGTAAATTCTCCCTTCCTGTACATTGTTTCTCCCCCTTTGGAAAGATCCTGCCTGGAGTGTCCATCATGCAGAGAAACAACCTTTCCCAACATAATAGGAGAAAGATGTCTCCTTGTGGCTTCAAGGGGTCTAAAGACAGGAGGAAACGACTGAATTCTGAGACATCCCCAGTGTGGGGCCTAAAATGCAAAGCCCCATGGAAGGGCTTTACTAGTTTTGATACGCCTTGATTCCCTACCACACTAAGTTTCCAATGGGAAGTTAAGATCCAAACTTTCCGAAATGATGTCTTTCTCAAATGTTCATAGATACTCATTGTCACCTGTACATTTTTAATACTATTGGGATCTCCAAATAGAACAATCACTTCAGCTTTATACCACGTCTCTGAAATGTGCAGTATTTTCAACATTGGAATGGTAAGAAAATTTGATTTCAACTTTTCAGTGAAGGCCAGGCAGATCTCCTTCTCCTGGAGCATTGGCGTCAGAGTTGAGACAAAATGTTCTCCTCTGTCATCTTCAGGGGCTACCAGCCCAACCCAGTTCCATTGGAAATGCAGGAGCAGCTGCACTAAAGCCACATACTGAGCAAATTCACTTGGATTAATCCAGAAGAAGGAAGGATAAACTCTTCTCTCTCCCTGAGTGAACTCATAGCCAACACCTAGCTGGAGAAAGTTAGTTTCTTGATAGAGTAAATTTTAATGGTCACCATTATGTGGATTGTTGCCCAACTTGGCTTACTTTGAGTGACAAGTTTAATTTTCTGGCCTTGTTTGAAAGAAGAATTATATATTAGGAAGAAGAGGTTATGTATTTTGCCTGATGATGATGTGTCAAAAGCCAAGGGAATGTCAAATTAATACAGAGAATATACTAACTATACTACATTAATGAAGAATAGATTACGAAGGAATTCCTCTTGGCAAATACCACATTTCAATATAGCTCATTATCTATCACTTTTGACTTCTATAAAAAAACACAAAATATAAATATAGGTCCCCGCAAACCCCTTTTCCACCTTTAGCTGCACTGTGTGTTATTTGTCTACCCCATACTCTATCCAATGAGGCCCCCTTACCTGTGGGACCTTGAAGGTGCTGAAGATGGAGGCCATCTGCCTTGAGGATCTGGGGTTGAGATCTCCGATGACAGAGAGCAGAGGATCCTGCCTGTCACATTTGTAACCTGGAATCATTTGGCCTCTTGTGGAGAGAAGGGAGAGGCTGTTTGAGGAAATCTCCTTCTGAGTCTGAGAATTGCTATAGATGTGGAAACCAAGGGTGATGTTGGGGAGGAGAACCAGATCCTTGTTGACCTCTGTGACTGCAAATACCAATGCTACGAACTGCTGGTAGTTCTTGGGTATGACTCTATAGTGAGAAAATCATCAGGGAAATTTTAAGGAAAGTTTGTGTGTGCTGGTGTCATGTTTAAAAACGTCCTTTGTAGGAGGAATTCCCAAATTCCTTTGGGTTGTTTTGGCTTTCATGGCAGCTGCAGCATACGGCTGGCTCATAATTAAGTGATTGTCCACTAGGACCCCAAGATCCCTCTCACAGTTACTTCTATTGAGCAATGTACCACATATACGGTACCTGTGTATTTTGTTTTTCTTCCCTAAATGTAGAATCTTGGTTGTTTCACTGTTGAATTTCATTTTGTTAGATAGCGCCCAATGTTCAAGTCTGTCCAGATCCTTCTGTATCTTGAGCCTATCCTCTGGAGTGTTGGCTATTCCTGCCTGCTTGGTGTCATCTGCAAATTTGATAAGTTCCCCATCTATCCCCTCGTCCAAGTCATTGATGAAGATATTGAAGAGAACTGGAAAGATTGAGAATTCTAGCCTATTTTATGAGTTCTTCATTGAGAAAAGCACAAACATCTGAACTACGCTAGGGCGTTGAAAACATCACTAGAACAAGTATTTCTGAAAAGAGACCTTGAACAAACCAAATAATTATTTACCTGTTTCCCCTTTAGGTGAAACTTACAAAATTTTCTCCCGAAATGAAGATGGGTATTTTTTAAAGGATTGGAAGTTGAATTTATGTATAGTTCCCATGGGAAAATTCCCACCAATAATGACATCACCAGGCCTGTAAATGTCTCTCGTAGTGTGTAAAGTGTTTGTCAACACACACCTAGTTTGCATCTTCTTAGCAGAAGTTGGAGGCAGGAGCCAGAAGAGCAGCAGCAGGAGGAGGAGGAGAGGCAGCCCAGTCATTCTTCCCACCTTTCCTCCTAGATCTGAAATCAAAAGGGTGTTTTGTGTGTGCAAAGGTTGAATTGCAGGGAGCCCTTGAAATCTCAGCAGAGCTTTAGCACAAGAGAGATAGTCTGTGTCACCTGGATGGCCCCAAAAGCAAATTTATATCAACTGTGCTTCCTCTTACCTCTGTATGGTCTGTGACCAAAGAGGATACTAAGGACAGACAAGTCTCACCAAACCCTGAAGCTGCCTCTTCACAACACAAGGCAAGGTGACATGTCCTGCTCCCACCAGGGGAAATCTGAATATATAATTTGAAGCAGGGTTTATGTTGGAAGATCTTCATGGGTAGAAATCCATAGGGGATACAGTAGAAATTACCATTCTCCTGATAATTACAAGGAAAAACAATTTTCCTATGTTCTGAGCAATACACCAGATAAAGAAAAATAATTTTGGGACTCTTGTTGTTAATCCTCAGATCAGATGCAGTTGAGAGTCAAAGTGAAGTTGGGTATTTGAATTATGTGAAACTGAGCATGGAGTTTGGCCCCTTCCATAGTTTGTTTGGCTAGTATAAGTCTTCATGGGGATGGTGGCCCTTGACCGTCAGTTGTACCCTAGTAAGTCTGGGCAATCATACCAACACTTGGATGGACTAAGTGGTTTATTAATACCAACATGTCGGGGGATGAAATTAGACACTAACTTCTCCCATAGAACTTAAAAAAGAGAAACTTCCTCACAGTGAGGACAATTAACCAATCAAATAGCTTTTCTTCAGACGTTTTGGGTGCTTCATCACTGGAGGTTTTAAGAAGAGACTGGAGAGTCACGTGTCTGAAATGGTGTAGGATCTCATGGTTGAGTGGTGGTGGGGAGGGAGCTGGACTGGAAGACCTTTAAGGTCCCTTCCACTTCTCTTCTGATTTTGATCATCAGCCTTTTTCCCTCTGTTGAATCATTTCTGTCTTTCTACACCTATTTGCAGACCTTTTCATTATTCCCTTCATTTTCCCATCTGTTATAAAGACTGAATTGGTCCAGGCAGTCACTGGGACACAGAGATTGTGCAGCTGTCTGACAAGGGCTTCCTTAAAGCTGTTCATTCCATTTCCCCATAAATCATAACCATCTTGGTGTTGTGTATATTACCTCCCAAATACTTACCCATAGTGAGGATGTATATCAAATCTATGAACATTTATTGTAAATCATTTGAGTTCTCAGAGACCATACTGTGCACTGTATATAAGAGTAAACAGACATTTGCATGCCCAAATAACCAACCGTTAAGCATGTCCTGTATTCTTACCTGTAAGTTCATTGAATAAGCAAGAGACTATCAGACAACCATATCTTTCTTACTACTCACAATGCATTGCATTTAACTTCTCCCTCCCTCCCTCCCTCCCTCCCTCCCTCCCTCCCTCCCTTCCTACCTACCTACCTTCCTCCTTCTCTCCCTCCCTCCCTCCCTCCCTCCCTCCCTCCTTCCTTCCTTCCTTCCTTCCTTCCTTCCTTCCTCCCTCCCTCCCTCCCTCCCTCCCTCCCTCCCTTCCTTCTTCCCTCCCTCCCTCCATCCTTCTTTCTTTCCTTCCTTTCTTCCTTCCTTCCATCCACCCATCCATCTACCCACCTATCTTCCTTCTTCGTAATATTTGGAAAAAATATTAAGAGAGCAGGAGCAGGAAAATATCCATGAATATCAATTTCACATGATCTTATTTATTAATAAGCTATGTTTCTCAATTAACATAATAGAGAATAAAACAATATGGTTCATTTCAATGCTAGAATTAAAAAAAATCTCTAATAGTCAATTGAAAGTAAATTTCAGTAGGAAATTCAGCAAAGGAATCAGTGCAAGGGAACAAGGTTAAAAACACAGAGAGTGAAACAAACCCAACATATTCTTAAATCTATATTTTGATTAAAACTAATAAAATGGGAAACTATCGTTGATCTTTGGGACAACTAACATTAATGAAAAAAGGGGGTGATCGTTGCAGATTAACAGACATTCTGAGATTACTCACATCACTTGATTTCCAATTGTTTAAGGGACACGTCCTCCATCATTTCCTCTTTTTTAAAGAAATGAGATGAATTTGAAAAATGTCCAAAATCAAAATGAAACCTCATAAACCCTGCATAAATGAGGGTGGAATGAGGCATTTCAATGGGTTTTTATGTTGTGATTTTTAATGTTGTAAACCAGCCGGAGACTCCTGTGTGTAAATTGGATGTCAATATAAATGTGTTTCATATTTGTAATCAGGGATTATAATCAGAGATTTTTGTGTCCCATTATATTTTCTTTACAATTAAGATGGGGTCTCAGTAGGATAATGTAGCATTTGGGGAAAAAGATACAAGCCAAGAGACCAGCCCCAGAGGCCAAGATGGAGAAGATCTCCACAACCACCATGGACTTCCCTTTGGTGCTCAGGTAGGTGGGGAGGAAGGAGATCCAAACACTGCAAAAAACCAGCATGCTGAAAGTAATGAACTTGGCTTCATTAAAGCTGTCGGGCAATTTCCTAGCCAAAAAGGCTACAGAGAAACTCACAAGGGCCAGGAAACCCAGATAGATGAGAACAACATAAAACATCAAAGCTGAACCTTCATTACATTCCAAGATGGCCTCTCCTACTAAAGAGTGGAAGTCAAAGTTGGGAAATGGAGGAGAGATTGCCAGCCAGGTGGCACAAAGAACTGCTTGAATCAGGGGACAGGCTAAGACAATGGAGTTGGTCAGAGGTTTTCCTAAGAGTTTCCTTGTCTTGTTCCCTGGCTTGGTGGCCATGAAGGCCAGAACCACCATGACAGTTTTTGCCAAGACGGAGGAAACTGCAAGGGAAAAGAGAATGGCAAAGGCAGATTGTCGGAAGAGACAGGTGAGCTTCCTGGGTTGACCAATGAAGAGGAAGGAGCAGAGGAAGCAGAGCAGGAGGGAGACCAGGAGGACGTAGGTGAGATCTCGGTTGTTGGCCTTGACAATTGGTGTGTTGTGATATTTACGGAAAATCACCAGAACTGCCAATGTGATCACAGAGAGAGAAAGAGCAAGAGAAACTAAAATGTATCCCAGGCTGTCTTGATAGGAAAGGAAATGGATCTTCTTGGCAATGCAGTGATCCTTCTTCTTGATTGGATATTTGTTTTCTGGGCAGGGGTCACAGTGAGCTGCATCTGAAAACAAGAGTCAGTGTGAATTTCATGGAGAATCAACAAGGGCAAATCATCCATCCATACTGACAATGCTGGGAATAGGTTAGCCAGAAAAATGGATCTGTTTTCTGCTTTATACTTCAAATCCGCCCGTTCAAACTTTTTGGCAGGGAAGGGTTAGCGGACAAAGATAGATATATTTCCTCTGTCTCTGACATGTCTATGAATTTAGTTTAGTTTACTATTGTCATTGAACCTTGTGCAATGAAATTAAATTATATCTTCAGTGTCCATTATACATAAAAAAATAATCATCCATCCATATTGACAATTCTGGGAATAGGTTAGCCAGAAAAAGAGATCTGTTCTCTGGCTCACTATCTCGGCTTTTTACTTTGTACTTCAAATCCACTCATTCAAACTTTTTTTTTCCAGGAAAGGTAGATAGATCTGCTCTATCTCTGACAGGTCTATGAATTTCCTGGGAGACTGAGTGTTGTGATAGAAGAAGAAGGTCCTTAGTAAAAATTAAAGCTTGAATCTCACACCCCATTCATTCACAAAAAGTTTGGTGTCCGGTTGTCCTGATGGGATGTAAAAGTAGGAGTAGAAAGCCTAGTAGGGAACCTATGAATTGTACACCAAGACCAACTGTCAACCCTGAAGCTGTACTGACCGAAGCCAATTTTGACTGCTTCAATGTTGCCATACTGGAGCTGAGTAATAGGGAAGCGGGATTTTATGTAGCTGGGATTTTGATAGCCAAAAAAAAATATATTTTTTCTTGGGAACCAAGGACATTCTCACACCTGGTCATAGGAAGGTGGAGTGATGTCAACAGGCAACCAGACAGCAATGTGATGGGAATGTGTGACTGATTGTTTTGAGAAAGTGACAAACTTTTACTTTTAATTAGGTGAAAACCGTGGGAACCTTCAGAGTCAGTTTTCACCAGATCTGTTCCAATATGATATATCCAATAAAGCTATTTTTTGAGGAATCTACTTGCCTTGGAGTTTTGCTTTATATGGGTGTATTACTTGGAACCGTGACACCAACCTGTATTAAATTTATGAGGCCTGTGGGGTAGTACAGTTTAGAGTCATGAATTGAGAGGGTCAAAAGTACGAATATATTGAAGCATGTAAATCCTGCCAAAATTAATATTTTCCACTGGTTCCTTGATCCTGGAAGATCTACATTTAAAGTGTGTCTACCTGTCTCATTAGAAATGGTCCCTTCTGGACAAGGGGCACATTGGTAGCAGCAAACCGGCTTTCCTTCTGGAACGCTTCTTTTCTCTCCTGCATGGCACCTCTTCATGCCACACCTGGCAAAGGGCACCTTCTAAAAGAGAAAAGAGAGATACTGTAGGTGGCCCCAGCAGTGAATATGCTTCATTTATTCATTTGTACATTGCTCTTTCCATCTTTAGAACGCCTTCAAAGGAAATGGCTTACCAGAAACCAGGATAAACCAATGCAATCCTGACCCATCAATGGATGCTGGAGATTGGAACAGGGACCTCAAAATGCAAAGGAAGGCTTGTGACATGGAGCTAAACTCTTTCTAAAAGAGAATCGTGAGGATTCAACTGAATGGAAATGATCCATGGAAATCATTCTTGCCTACTGTAATGAGTTTCGAGCAGGATTTCTTCACAATCTTACCCCATCTTGGACTTTTCAGAAGTCTAATCTCAAATATGTTCAACTCAAAAGCATGTTTTTTCATCAAATTCCAAAATTTAATGGGTTTCCCAGTGAAAAGAGTGTTATGCATCCCCTGGAGTGAATGACTACTTTCCTGAATTTATAATGTTTCCTTCTAGCTCACCTTTGTGACCCAGATGATTTCATCGGAGTTAACGGTGAAATCTTGTCCTGGGGAAGCCGTGGAATCCATTTGCCCAACTTTCATGGGGACAAAAGATTGATTGGGGAGGAAAAGCCAGTTGAGGAGATCATAACGAGTAGACACCAATCCACTTTCTGAGAAGGAGACTTCCTCTCCAGCACTGTTGTTGAACTTGCTGTTCCTCAGATAGGGAAGAATCTGGAAAAAAAAGACACCTGGACTAATTGGCTGAACTCCACACATAGAACATCCTGGTTTCTATCATAATCAGCCTAGGAGATGGGTCTATATCTGAGAAGCTCAATAAGTTCCCTGGATGGAGATCTAAGCAATCAGAAGTAATATCAAATATTCAATTTCATCCCCACATTATCATGAATTTGTATCATGGCTTCGTCAATTCAAGTCTTACAATTACAATTTACATTTTTAATTTTATTTGAATGCATGAGAAATGCATTTTAGGAATGATTAAATAATTAAATTGAAGTGGTCCTTGGTGCTCTCTGCGCATGGTTGTTTTCTTGCAGATGTTTCTTGACTAAACTAGGTAACATTGATAGTGATATCACTCCCTTCTAGTGCTGATGATGCTACCTAGTTGGGTCATGAAATGTCTGCAAGAAAAGAACCAAATTCAAAGAGCACCCAGATCCTTCATTTCAACCCTAAAATAGAATTTTTTCCTTTATTAGTAAATACTCTCTATCATAACTTTGCAAGCTAGGCTTTCTCAAGCTGACAGTCAAAGAGAATAGAAGAAGTAGATCTGACCAAGTGGGAGCCAGGTAGAAGCTTTATTCTGCCCTGGTTTGTCACTTCACTGTCTAGAGAGGAATAATTTAGCCTTTGATGTTGAAACGTCTGATGAATTTTAGATCAGGAACTCAGTAGGACCAAGTGGAGTTCTTCTGCATATGCTGAAGTTGACAGAGACTTAAGACAACAAACAAGGCAGTACAAGATACGGCATACTAAAAAAAATGGAGTGGACTGAGAAATAATTCTAAGCCACAATAACCAACATTAATACGAACTGAGTGTCTTTTTATACGGTAGATTGGATTCAGGCTACAAAAAACAAGGAGGCCCTACAATGCTGACTAGCTTTGAACAATTGGTTTGGTTTAATTCTCTTTTTCCACTATCAATCCATTTTTGACCAAAACCTCTTACCGCTACTTGATTCAAGTGAGAGTTTTCAATAATTGATATCTTAATCCCTTCCTAGATACATTTTGCATACAGATATTTAACTAGTAAATTAAGAAATGCATAGAAGTAGTTTTCTGCCTAGACAACTACCTATCATTTATCTGATCTGTGGATCAGATAAAAAGTCACTGGGATTACCTGCCATGATTGAATATTTGAGATCCTCTTTCCAAGCCTCATCATGGTTGGTTGTGCTCCAGATCCATGCATTGCATGTAATGCATGTGCCACAGCATAAATGGCATTGTAGATGTTGTAACTTTCACCTTCCATGTTTGTTTCAAAAATGTAAGAAGGTAAACTTTGTAAATTCTCCCTTCCTGTACATTGTTTTTTCCCCTTTGGAAAGATCCTGCCTGGATTGTGGATCCTGCAGGGAAACAACCTTTCCCAACATAGCGGGAGAAAGATGTCTCCTTGTGGCTTCAAGGGGTCTAACGACAGGAGGAAATGACTGAATTCTGAGACATCCCCAGTGTGGGGCCTAAAATGCAAAGCCCCATGGAATGGCTTTACTAGTTTAGATACGTCTTGATTCCTCAGCACACTAAGTTTCCAATGGGAAGTTAAGATCCAAACTTTCAGAAATGATGTCTTTCTCAAATGTTCATAGATACCCATTGCCACCTGTACATTTGTAATGCTATTGGAATCTCCAAATAGAACAATCACTTCAGCTTTAGACCAAGTCTCCGAAATATGCAGTATTTTCAATTTTGGAGTATAAAGAAAATTTGATTTCAACTTTTCAGTGAAGGCCAGGCAGATCTCCTTCTCCTGGAGCATTGGCGTCAGAGTTGAGATGAAACGTTCTCCTCTGTCATTCTCAGGGGCTACCAGCCCAACCCAGTTCCATTGGAAATACAGGAGCAGCTGCACTAAACCCACATACTGAGCAAATTCACTGGGATTAATCCAGAAGAAGGAAGGATAAACTCTTCTCTCTCCCTGAATGAACCCAAAGCCAACACCTAGCTGGAGAAAGTGAGTTTTTTGATAGAGTAAATTTTAAGGGTCACCATTATGTGGATTATTGCCCAACCTGGCTCGCTTTGAGTGACAAGCTTAATTTTCTGGCTTTGTTAGGAAGAAGGATTACATATTAGGAAGAAGAGGTTATGTATTTTGCCTGGTGATGATGTGTCAAAAGCCAAGGGAATGTCAAATTAATACAGAGAATATACTAACTACACTACTTTTATGAAGAATAGATTAGCAAGGAATTCCTCTTGGCAAATACTACATTTCAATATAGCTCATTATCTATCACTTTTGGCTTCTATAAAAACACACAAAATATAAATATAGGTCCCCGCAAACCCCTTTTCCACCTTTAGCTGCACTGTGTGTTATTTGTCTACCCCATACTCTATCCAATGAGGCCCCCTTACCTGTGGGACCTTGAAGGTGCTGAAGATGGAGGCCATCTGCCTTGAGGATCTGGGGTTGAGATCTCCGATGACAGAGAGCAGAGGATGCTGCCTGTCACAATTGTAACCTGGAACCAGTCGGCCTCTTGTGGAGAGAAGGGAGAGGCTGATTATGGAAATCTCCACCTCAGACTGAAAATTGCTATAGATATGGAAGCCAAGGGTGATGTTGGGGAGGAGAACCAGATCCTTGTTGATATCTGTGACTGCAAACACCAAGGCCATGAATTGCTGGTAGTTCTTGGGTCCAATTCTACAGTGAGAAAATCATTAGGGAGATTTTAAGGAAAGCTTGTATTGATGGAGTTTATCCTGCTTATTTTTCCAACGTCCTTTGTAGCTGGAAGTTCCAAATTCCATTGTGTTGGTTTCATTGTTAAGGATGTTCCTTGATTAATGGCCTTGATGGAAAGGAGAAAATCCTCTTTATCCATATCACAGATCATTTTATATCCCTCCATCAGCCCTCCCTTCTTCACTTTGTTTCAATGATTGTAGTCCTTCCCAATCACTTCTCTTTCACTATAATTAATTTGTTTCCCTCTTGAAGCAGCTTCTTCAGGTCTGGAAACTATTTCGTAATTTATTTATTTATTTATTTATTTTGTCAAACATCTACAACATAGCAGGTACAGGTATAAACATAAACATAAAGAAACGAAGTAAGTATAGATAAGTGGGGACATTGTTGAGCACAAGACTACAGCATACATTTACCGAAGGCCATTATTTAGGAGCAATCCTGATTCCAAAACAAATGGATTTTCTTTACCACAAGTCCACACTGTAAACAGATTGACACCATCTTTGAATTTTGAATCAGAAATTTGTCCAAATTAATATTGAAAGTCAACTTCTTCACTAAGGCAGCAGAATTTCCTCACTTTATTTGGTGCGTTATTAGCTTTCTGATCAAGAGTTCTGCAAAGATGGAAATTTCTCCATAGTCTCCATATTTTATGAGTTTGGTTCTTTATTTGAAAAAAAGCACAAAGATCTGAACTATGCTAGGGCATTGAAAACATCACTAGAACAAGTATTTTTGAAGAGAGTCTCTGAACACAAAGCAAACCAAATAATTATTTACGTCTTTCCCCTTTGGGTGAAACTTACATAATAGTCTCCAGAAATAGAGATGGTTTTACTTTAAAGGATTTGAATTTGAATATATGTGAAGTTCCCAGGGGAAAATTCCCACCAATAATGACATCACCAGGCCTGTAAAACTCTCTCTTAGTCTGTAAAGTGTCTGTCAACACACACCCAGTTTGCATCTTCTTAGCAATAGTTGGAGGCAGGAGCCAGAAGAGCAGCAGCAGGAGGAGGAGAGGCAGCCCAGTCATTCTTCTCACCTTCCCCTCTAGATCAGAAATCAAGAGGTTATATATATATATTTTTGCAGAAGTTGAATTGCAGGGAGCCCTTGAAATCTCAGCAGAGCTTTAGCACAAGAGAGACAGTCTGTGGCACCTGAATGGCCCCCAAGGTAAATTTATATTCAACGGTGCTTCCTCTTACCTGTAAATGGTCTGTGACCAAAGAGGAAACTAAGGAGAGACAAGTCTCACCAAACCCTGAAGTTGCCTCTTTGCAACACAAGGCAAGATGACATGTTCTGCCCCCACCGGGAGAACTCCAAGTATCTAATTTAAAGCAGGTTTTATGTCAGAAGATCTTCATGGGTAGAAATCCATAGGGGATACATTAGAAAGTACCATTCTTCTGATAATTACAAGGAAGAACAATTTTCCTATGTACTGAGCAATACACCAGATAAAGAAAAATGAATTTGGGACTCTTGTTGTTATTCTACAGATCAGATGCAGTTGAGAGTCAAGGTGAAGTTGGATATTTGAATTATGTGAAACTGAGCATGGAGTTTGGCCTCCTCCATAGTTTGTTTGACTAGTATAAGTCTTCATGGGGCATGGTGGCCCTTGACAATCAGTTGTGCCCTAGTAAATCTGGGCAATCATACCAACACTTGGATGGACTAAGTGGTTTATAAATACCAACATGGCAGAGGATGAAATTAGACACTAACTTCTCCTATAGAACTTAAAAAAGAGAAACTTCCTCACAGTGAGGACAATTAACCAATCAAATAGCTTGCCTTCAGACATTGTGGGTACTTCATCACTGGAGGTTTTAAAGAAGAGACTGGACAGTCACTTGTCTGAAATGTTGTAAGATCTCATGCTTGAGCGGGGGGGGGGAGGAGGGGGCTTGACTAGAAGATCTTTAAGGTCCCTTCCACCTCTATTCTGATTTTGATCATCAGCCTTTTTCCCTCTGTTGAATCATTTCTATCTTTCTGCACCTATTTGCAGACCTTATCATTGTTCCCTTCATTTTCTCATCTGTTATAAAGACTGAATTGGTCCAGGCAATCACTGGGAACAGAGATTGTGCAGCTGTCTGACAAGGGCTTCCTTAAAACTGTTCGTTCCATTTCTTGCTTCTTGTTCATTCCATTTCCCCATAAATCATAACCATCTTGGTGTTGTGTATATTACCTTTCAAATACTTACCCATAGTGAGAATGTATGTGTAATCTATGAACATTTATTGCAAATCATTTGAGTTCTCAGGGACCATACCATCCACTGTATATAAGAGTAAACAGATGGACTTCCGGTGGCTCCGCAATCGCCGGTGGACCCTCCTTCAGGAGCTCCAGCCCCGTGATTCCGTTTGCCCCTATAACTGCAAAAATCAGCTTTTTAGCGGCTCAAAACTCTCCCCCAGGGAAAAAGGGGGAGAGATGAGCAGAAGGGTCTGGGTAGAGCTCCCCTAGACCCCCAGGTTTTTTTTAAGGCTAGGGTTTGCAGGGTGAGAGCTCCCTGAAAGCCCTTCAGTGCTCCGGATCCGGGACGAGTCTGTTTTATGCAGAACAAGGTGTCGCGACCACACCAGCAATGCAATTTTAAGGATTATAAGAAACTTGGACCCTGGATGCTGGCAGAGCAAAGTCAGGAGAACAAAAAATGCAAGTATTGAACTTTAACTCCGTTTAAGAATAAAAAAAATATGGCACCTAAGGGCGTGAAAACGAAACTTATGAGTGAAAGTGCTTGTTAACACTAGCAACATTGTTAAAGCTACTGGATTACACATTAAAAAAAGATTTAAAGTGGAAGTGGAATGGAAAAGACTATGGTATTGACCTCAACTAATTTACACTTTTAAATTGTGTGGAAAATAATTGGACTTATTGACCTAATAGCTGAATAAATTCAAAGTGAAAATTGAAATATGGCTGACATCAAGGATGGAGGATCATTATTATATGAGTCAGCAAACTCACAAGTTGTGACTGTAAAGATTTTACAAGAACTCTTAAATTTTCATACTTCTGTTATATTAGAATCAATTAAAAGGACTGTTCAAAATCAAAATTTGGAGAATAACAATGATTTGCTGGCTGGAAAAGAGGAAGAAATTAACCAGGCTAATGTGACTTTGGAGGATAAAAAAGAGGCTGTCAGGTTTAAGATGGAGCTTAGCACACTGGAAACAGAGGTTTTGATAGAGGCTTCTATGTAATCAACTGAAAAGCAGCAAGTAGACTCTTTGTCAGGTTTTCAGGCCATCTTCAAATAAATTGCATTTCAAACAAAGTCTTTTTTGAAACAAACTTCCATTTTATTTAGCACGGCAACTTTTACACTGACTCCATGCAGCCAGCACTGCCGTGCTGACCCAAAATCCCTCCTCTTCCTTCCCCCACTCCTCTGCATTCATTGGCCATCTTCCCAATCATTCACCCCTAATCTACTGCTCCAATTCAAAGAATTTCCCCCCTCCCATCCATCTCCTAGGGGACATTATCTCCAGCTAAAATAAGTAGGTGAAAGGCAACCGTCCCGTTGCAGACACTTGCGTTCTCCTTCTCATGTCAGCACTAGGATAAATGCATCTTGACATGCTGACACTCTTTCCTGCAGACTGATGAATTTTACCGTGACAATTCTTGGCTTTACAGACAGAATCAATATTTAAGGAATGAAGTGACTGATTATACAAGCAGGAAAAGTCGAAATGGGGGTTCCAAATTAAAGGAAATAATTCTAAGAAGAGAACGGATTCCAAAGATACATCAACCTCAAATCCAAATTCAAAAATTTTCAAAAATAAAATCAGGGGGAGGAGCAATCCTGAAGAAGAAAGTATTATTGAAGAAGAAGGACTGGAAAAAATATAGAAAGAAAGGAAGAATGGAAGATCAATTTCTTTTGGGGAGGATCTTAGTAATAAATTTGAAAAGCTTACTGAAATTAGTATTTTTTAAGTTTATCTTAAGACAATGATATAAAGGAAGTGTTTTATTATATTTAGTTTTGGATATAATTTAAGGGATAGCCTTTTGAGGATTATATTTTGAAGAATGTTTTATGGAAGTAAAAATGTTTAACTAAATGGATAGCTTTTTAAAAGTTATTGGGGTATTAAAATGGTTAACTTAAAAGTTAATGGATAGCTTCCTGAAAGTTTTGAAATTTATATTTTGAAGAATGAACTCAAGAGTTAGAAATAACTTAACCCAATGGATTAACAGTATCTTTAAGGTTATATTCTGAAGAATGTTTTATTGAAGTAAAAAAGTTTAATTAAAATTGGATAGCTTTTTGAAACTTATTGAAGTATTAAAATGGTTAATTTAAAATTTAATGGCTAGCTTTTTTTTTAAAAAAAAGGTTTGAAACTTATATTTTGAAGAATGTCTTATTGATGTATTAAGAGACTTTAAAATGTTTAACCTAAAATAATTTATTTTTTTTAAAAAAAGACATGCTTTAAAGAAAGTTTTAAAATGTTTAATTTAGAATTTTACAAGGGAGTAATGTTGAACAAACAGAAATTGGCAAGTGGTTTATGAATGACCAAAGAGGATAAATGTTTAATTTAGAATTTTATTAGGGAGTAATGCTGAAAAAGAAGGTATGGAAAGGATTTTAGTAACAAGTGTGAAATGTGATAAGAGAATTTATGAAAGGAAGGTTGATGAATAATTTTTAAAAGGGGAGTTAAAGAGTGTGAGGGAGGTTTGAATCTTGTAGTAACTTAGCATATTTTAGCTTATGTTTGTTAAATGTTATACCCTGTTTTTGCTCTGGGAAGTCGGGGGGGGGGCATGGGGAGGGGGGGTTAAAGGTTTTGTGGGGATAAAATTGTTGTATAATTTTTAATAAAATAAAAAATAGATAAATGTATTAATAGAAAAGTAAGAAATGTGGGGGAAATGTCATAATAAATGAAATGATAATATTAAGATATGATAAATACTGGAGGAGTAAAAAGAAGACATAAAAGATGTATTCAGAAGATACACTGAATGATTGATTAAGTATTGTTTGTTTGTTTACAAAATAAAAAAAATGGAAAAAAAAGAGTAAACAGACATTTGCATGCCCAAATAACCAGCTGTTAAGCATGTCCTGTATTCTTAACTGTAAGTTTTTTTTTTTAAATTGGATTTATATACCGCCCTACTCCCAAAGGACTCAGGGCGGTGAACAGCCACAGAATAAAACACATAAATACAAAAATTTAAAATAGAATAAAAACAAATTAAATAATTTGGCTGAGACAAATTTAAAATACCCAATAATTTAAAAACAAATTAAAATTTACATTTAAAAGGGGAAAAGATTTAGGCCAGGCCAGCTTGATGAAATAAATCTTGAGTGCGCGACGGAAGGTGCGCAGATCCGGGATCCTCCGTATCTACAGGGGGAGCTCGTTCCAGATCGTAGATGCCCCCACAGAGAAGGCCCTCCCCCTAGGGGCTGCCAGTTGACATTGTTTGGCCGATGGCACCCGGAGGAGCCCCTCTCTATGGGACCGTACTGGCCGGTGGGAGGCTATTGGTGGTAGCAGGTGGTCCCGTAGATAACCAGGTCCTAAGCCATGGAGCGCTCTAAAGGTGATAACCAAAACCTTGAAGCGCACCGAGAAGACCATCGGGAGCCAGTGCAGCTCGCGCAGGAGAGGTGTTACATGGGAACGCCACGTCGCTCTCATAACCACCCGCGTGGCCGCACTCTGTGCCAGTTGGAGCCTCGGAGTGCTCCTCAAGGGGAGCCCCATGTAGAGAGCATTACAATAGTCCAGACGAGAGGTGACGAAGGCATGAGTGACTGTGCGTAGGGAGTCCCGATCTAGAAAGGGACGCAACTGGCGAATCAGGTGAACCTGATGAAAAATCCTCCCGGTTACGGCTGTCAAGTGCTGTTCTAAAGACAGCTGTGAATCCAGGAGGATGCCCAAGTTGCAAGCCCTCTCCATGGGGGCCAATGATTCACCCCCAATAGTCAGCGATGGCACCAGCTAACTATATCAGAATGTTGGAAACCACAGCCACTCAGTCTTGGATGGGTTGAGCCTGAGCCTGTTTCTTCCTATTCAGATCCGCACGGCCTCCAGGCACCGGGACATCACTTCAAGGGCATCGTTGGGGTGGTCCGGGGTGGAGATGTACAGCTGGGTGTCATCAGCGTACTGGTGCTACTTCACTCCGAAACCACGGATGATCTTGCCCAGCGGCTTTACATAAATGTTGAACAAAAGGGGCGAGAGGACCGATCCTTGTGGCACCCCACATATGAGGGCCTCGGGGTCGACCTCTGCCCCCCTGTCAACACAGACTGCGACCGGTTGGAGAGAAAGGAGGAGAACCACCATAGTATGGTGCCTCCCACCCCCAACTCTTCCAACCGGTGCAGCATGATACCATGGTCGATGGTATCAAAAGCCACTGAGAGATCTAACAGGACCAGGATAGAGGAGCAACCCCTGTTCCAAGCCCTGCAGAGATCATCAGCCAATGCGACCAATGCCATTTCCATACTGTACCCAGGCCTGAAACCTGACTAGAACGGATATAGATACGTCGTTTCATCCAGGTTCTGGGGAAGCTGTCGCACAACCACACTCTCAACAACCTTCGCCACGAAGTTCATTAAATAAGCAAATGAATATCACACAACCATATCTTTCTTACTACTCACAATACATTGCATTTAACTTCACCCTTCCTTCCTTCCTTCCCTCCCTCCCTCCCTCCCTCCCTCCTTCCTTCCTTCCTCCTTCCTTCTTCCCACCCTCCCTCCCTCCCTCCTTCTTTCCTTCCTTTCTTCCTTCCTTCCTTCCATCCACCCACCCATCCACCTACCTATCTTCCTTCTTCGTAATATTTGGGAAATATCAAGAAGAGAGCAAGAGCAGAAAAATATTTATCAATATGAATTTCACATGAAATTATTTATTAATAAAGTATGTTTCTCAATTAACATAATAGAGAATAAAACAATATAGTTCATTTCAATGCTAGAATTAAAGAAAAAACCCTCTACTAGTCAATTGAAAGAAAAAATCCAGTAGGAAATTCAGCAAAGCCTCAGGCATCAGTGGAAGGGAACAAGGTTAAAAACACTGAGAGTGAAACAAACCCAACATATTCTTAAATATGCTTTTGATTAAAATTAATAAAATGGGAAACTATCATTTTGGAAACTAATATCCAGATATACAATATCAATGTTTATTATCGTTGATCTTTGGGACAACTAGGATTAATAAAAAAAGTGGGTGATTGTTGCAGATTAACAGACATTCTGAGATTACTCACATCACTTGATTTCCAATTGTTTAAGGGACAAGCCCGCCTCTGATTTCCACTTTTAAAAGAAATGAGATCAAATTGAAAAATAACCAAGATCAAAATGAAGCTAGTGTCACCTGTGTGTAAATTGGGTATCAATATAAATATGTTTCATATTTATAATCAGAGATTATAATCAGAGATTCTTGTGCCTCATTATATTCTCTCTGCAATTGAGATTGGGCTTAAATAGGATAATGTAGCATTTGGGGAAAAAGATACAACCCAAGAGACCAGCCCCAGACGCCAAGATGGAGAAGATCTCCACGGCCACCATGGACTTCCCTTTGGTGCTCAAGTAGGTAGGGAGGAAGCTGATCCAAACACTGCAAAAGACCAGCATGCTGAAAGTAATGAACTTGGCTTCATTAAAGCTGTCAGGCAATTTCCTAGCCAAAAAGGCCACCATGAAACTGATGAGGGCCAGAACACCCAGGTAGGAGAGGACAGTGTAGAACATGAAAGCTGAGCCTTCATTACATTCCAAGATGGCCTCTCCTACTAAAGAATGGAAATCAAAGTTGGGAAATGGAGGGGAGGTTACCAGCCAGGTGGCACAAAGAACTACTTGGACCAGGGGACAGGCTAAGACAATGGAGTTTGTCAGAGGTTTTCCTAAGAGTTTCCTTGCCTTGTTCCCTGGCTTGGTGGCCATGAAGGCCAGAACCACCATGACAGTTTTTGCCAAGACAGAGGAAACAGCAAGGGAAAAGAGAATGGCAAAGGCAGTTTGTCGGAAGAGACAGATGAGCTTCCCAGGTCGACCAATAAAGAGGAAGGAGCAGAGGAAGCAGAGCAGGAGGGAGACCAGGAGGATGTAGGTGAGATTTCTGTTGTTGGCCTTGACAATCGGTGTGTTGTGATTTTTATGGAAAATCACCAGAACTGCAGATGTGGTCACAGAGAGGAAAAGAGTGAGAGATGCTAAAGAGTATCCCAGGGTGTCTTGATAGGAAAGGAAATGGATCTTCTTGGCAATGCAGTGGTCCTTGTTGTTGTTGGGATATTGGTTTTCTGGGCAGGGGTCACAGCAAGCGGCATCTGAAATAAAGGGTCAGTGTGAATTTCATGGTGAATCAACAAGGGCAAATCATCCATCCATATTGATAATGTTGAATTAGTCTCAACAACTTTCCTTTATGCTTCGAATCCACCCATTCAAACTTTTTTGCAGGGAAGGTTTAGCAGACATTGATAGATGTACCTGCTCTGTGTCAGACAGGTCCATAAATTTCCTGGGAGTTTGAGTGTTCTGATAGAAGAGGCAGGTCGTTAATTAAGATTAAAGCTAGAATCTCACATCCCATTCTTTCCCAGAAAGATTGGTGTCTGGTTTTCCTGATGGGATGTATAAGTAGGAGTGGAAAGCCTAGTAGGGGTCCCATGAATTGTGCCCCAAAACCAACTGTCAATCCTGAAGCTGACCTGACCAGAGCCACCTTGACACCTTCAATGTTGCCACACTGGAGCTGAGGAATAGGGAGGCAGGATTTTAGATAGCTGGGATTTTGTAGCCAAAGCAAAATACTTTCTCTTCGGAACCAAGGATATTCTCACAGAATATATTCAGAGGAAGGTGGAGTCATGTCACCAGGCAACAAGATAGCAATATAGTTGGACCATGTGACTGGTTGTTTTGAGAAAGTGACAAACTTTTACTTTTAATTAGGTGAAAACTGTGGGAATCTTCAGTGTCGGTTTTCACCAGAATCTGTTCCAATATGATATATCCAATAAAGCTACTCTTTGAGGAATCTACCTGCCTTGGAGTTTTGCTTGATATGGGTGGATTACTCGGAACCCTGTAACCAACCTGTATTAAATTTATGAGGAGCAAGAAAAGAGGCCTGTGGAGGAGTACAGTTAAGATTCATGAATTGAGAGGGTCTGCTGAAAAGTATGAATATGCTGAATCATGTAAATCCTGCCAAAATTAATATTTTCCACTGGTTTCCTTGATCCTGGAAGAGCTACATTTGAAGCGGGTCTACCTGTCTCATTAGAAATGGTCCCTTCTGGACAAGGGTCACATTGGTAGCAGCAAACTGGCTTTCCTTCTGGAACGCTTCTTTTCTCTCCTGCATGGCACCTCTTCATGCCACACCTGGCAAACGGCACCTTCTAAAAAAGAGAAGAGAGATTCTGTAGGTGGCCTCAGCAAAGAATATTCTTCAGTTATTCATTTGTACATTGCTCTTTCCATCTTTAGAACGTCTTCAAAAAAAAAAAATGGTTTACCAGAAATCAGGATAAGCTCCAGAGGGAGTCAGGCCAATGCAATCCTGGCCCACCAACGGATGCTGGAGATTGGAACTGGGACCTCGAAATGCAAAGGAAGGCTTGTGACATGGAGCTACAGCTTTTCTAAAAGAAAGAACTGTGGGGATCCAACTGAATGGAAACGGTCCATGAAAACCATTCTTGCTTGCTTCAATAGTGTTTTAGGTTTCAAGCAGGAATTCTTCCTAACCTATCCTATCCTGGACTTTTCAGAAGTCAAATCTCAAATGTGTTCAACTCAAAAGCTTGTTTTTTCATCAAATCCCTGAATTTAACTGTGAAAAGGGTGTTATGCAACTCCTGGAGTGAATAAATCCTTTGCTGAATTTATAACATTTCCTTCCAGCTCACCTTTGTGACCCAGATGATTTCATCAGAGCTAATTGTGAAATCTTGTCCCTGGGAAGCTGTGGAATCTATTTGCCCAACTTTCATGGGGACAAAAGATTGATTGGGGAGGAAAAGCCAGTTGAGGAGATCATAACGAGTAGAAACCAATCCACTTTCTGAGAAGGAGACTTCCTCTCCAGCACTGTTGTTGAACTTGATGTTCCTCAGATGGGAAAGAATCTGAAAAAAAAAAAAAGACACCTGGACTAATTGGCTGAACTCCACACATAGGACATCCTAGTTTCCTTCATAATGTCATGGCCATCAGCCTAGGAGATGGGTCTATATTTGAGAAGCTAAATAAGTTCCCTTGATGGAGATCTAAGCAATCAGTAATAACATCAAATATTCAACTTCATCCTCACATTTTCTTTATCATTGGATATTTGTATCATGACTTCTTCAAGTCCAGTCTTACAAGAATGATAGCTACTTACAAACATTTTAATGCCATATTCTAAATTACATTGTGTAGTTTTGTTTTGTGATACTTGGCAAGTTACATTTTTAATTTTATTTGAGTCCATGAGAAATGCATTTTAAGAATGATTAAATAATTAAATCGACAGGGTCCTTGGAGCTATCTGAGGGTGGTTGTTTTCTTGCAGATGTTTTATGGCCTAAAATGGATAACATTGATAGTGTTATCACTCCCTTCTAGCATTGATAATGCTCTTAGAGCACCAAGACTCTTCATTTCAACCTCTAATATTCTCCTTTATTGGTAAATACTTTCCATCGTAACTTTGCAAGCTAGACTTTCTCTAGCTGATAGTCAAAGAGAGCAGAATGAAGAAGTAGATCTGACCAAGAAGGACCACATGGATAATTCGTTACTTCACTGTCCAGAGAGGAATAATTTATCCTTTGATGTTGAAATTTTAGATCAGGAACCCATTAGGACCATGTTGAATTCTTCTTCATATGCTGAGGTTGACAGAGACTTAACACAACAAACAAAGCAGTACAAGAAACAACATACTATAAAAATGGGGTGGACTCACAAAGAATTCTAAGACACAACAGTAAAATGAATTGAGTGTCTTTTTACAGATTGGATTCAGGCTACCTACTGAGAGAAAATGAAGAGATTCTACAAAAATTCCTGTCTGGGACTTCAACCGACCTGTTGAAGCATCTTGCAGAAATGCACCCAGATTGTCATCATGGTCTGTGATCACCACTTCTCCTTGAAGTGGTTACACCTGATTCTCAGGCAACCACTGATGTCCTTCCAGGAACTTCTAGGAAGCTCTTTGCTCTTATGAACAATTGGTTTGGTTTAATTCACTTTTTCCTCCACCTATCCCTTTTCAACAAAAACCTCTCACTTAATTAAAATGACAGGGTTTATTTTTAATATATTTCATTTTCATTTTCATTTTATTAGATTTCTATACCGCCCTACTCCCGAAGGACTCATTATATATATATATATTATCTATCTATCTATCTATCTATCTATCTATCTATCTATCTATCTATCTATCTATCTATCTATCTAATAAGTTACATTATATATGTATATAGATAATCAATGAAAAAGCTACCAAAAGGTCAATAAATGATGAATTTTTTTAAAAAAAGAGATGATGGATAGAGACAAAATAGTTTTTAAAATGGGGGCTATATTAAAAATGAGGAGTAAAGTACAAATTGGGAAAATACTATTACAAACACTGATGTATCATAATTTGCTAGAATTACAGTGTGCATGACAAGTCAGAATACTATGGTTATGTATATCTAATTGTACTATTATGTTAGCATTGTGTAAAAAGTATATCAACCCAGACAATGTACTGTCCACAAGATATGTATGGCTGTTAAAGGAAAGTTACAAATAAAGCATATAGATCGCATATAGATATTTAATGCAAGAAATGCATATAGGTAGATTCCTATCTAAAGATCTGTGGACGAGATAAAAAGTCACTGGGATTACCTGCCACGATTGAATATTTGAGATCCTCTTTCCAAGCCTCATTATGGCTGGTCGTGCTCCAGATCCATGCATTGCATGTAATGCGTGTGCCACAGCATAAATGGCATTGTAGATATTGTAACTCTCACCTTCCATGCTTGTTTCAAACACGTAAAATGGCAGATTCTGTAAATTCTCCTTTCCTGTACATTGTTTCTCTCCCTTTGGAAGGATCTCGCCTAGTTTGTGGATCCTGCAGCCAAACAACATTTCCCAACATAGCGAGAGAAAGACGTCCCCTTGTGGCTTCAAGGGGTCTAAAGACAGGAGGAAATGGCTGAATTCTGAGACATCCCCAGTGTGGGGCCTAAAATGCAAAGCCCCATGGAAGGGCTTTACTACTATCGATACTTCTTGATCCCTCACCACACTAAGTTTCCAATGGGAAGTTAAGATCCAAACTTTCCGAAATGATGTCTGTCTCAAATGTTCATGGACAGTCACTGCTAACTGTACATTTGTAATACTATTAGAGTCTCCAAATAGAATAATCACTTCAGCTTTAGACCAAGCCTCCGAAATCTGAAGTATTTTCAACACTGGAATAGTAACAAAATTCAATTTCAACTTTTCAGTGAAGGCCAGGCAGATCTCCTTCTCCTGGAGCATTGGCATCAGAGATGAGATGAAACGTTCTCCATTGTCATCTTCAGGGGCCACCAGCCCAACCCAGTTCCAGTGGAAATGCAGGAGCAGCTGGACTATACCCACGTACTGGGGAAATTCCCTGGGATTAATCCGGAAAAAGGAAGGATGAACTGATCTGTATTCCAGAGGGATCTCAAAGCCAACACTGAGCTGGAGAAAATGAGATTCTTTTTTTTTATTATTAAAGAGTTTTACAGTTTTACACAAACCTGTTCCCCCCTCCTCTCCCCTCCCTATCCCTCCCCCCTCCCCCCGACTTCCCAGAGCAAAATACAGGGTAAAATATTAAACAAACATAGTCAAACATAAACAACCTAACTATAAACTCTAAACATCCCTCAGCACTTTAACTCCCCCTTACATGCCAAAATATATAAGTATAAAAAATCTATCTAAATATTTCATTCATAAGCTATTTGCAACGTTTTAGTCCCATATTTATTCTGAATGTAGTCGTTCCATCTTCTCCATTCTGCTATGTATCTTTCATTTGAACAGTCTTTCAAATATGCAGATATTTTGGCCATTTCCGCCAAATTAGTTACTTTTAATGTCCAGTCCTCAATAGTAGGTAAGTCTTCCTTCTTCCAATACTGCGCCACCAACAATCTGGCTGCAGTTATTAGATTCAATATCAATTTAGTCTCTATCACCGTACAATCTGTAATTATACCCAATAAAAAAAGTTGTGGAGTAAATTTTATCTTCTTTTTGAGAATATTTTGCATAATCCACCATATCTTAATCGAGAATGCCTTAATTTTTTTACAAGTCCACCATATATGATAATACGTTGCGTCATCACATTTACATCTCCAGCATGTGGACTGTAAACTGGGATACATACTGGCTAACTTTTTGGGATCTAAGTGCCATCTATAAAACATTTTGTAAAAATTTTCTCTCAAATTTTGAGCTTGAGTAAATTTTACATTTCTAACCCATATTTTTCCCCACGTTTCCATCATTATTGGTTCCTCAATATTTTGTGCCCATTTTATCATACAATCCTTCACTAATTCCATCTCTGAATCTATTTCTATCAATGCATTATACAACCTTTTAATATGCATTGGGCTTTGATCCCTTATTTGTTTTATCAAGTTTTCATCATTTTGTATAATACCAATTTTCTGATCTTCTTTCCATCTACTGTACAACTGTCCATATTGAAACCAAGTTTGTATTACCCTTTCTTGCTTTAATACCTCTAGAGACTTTAACTTCAATATACCTCTTTCCATAATAAGAAGCTCTTTATAAGTAATCACATCTTGTTTTTGTTCTATACTTATATTTTCTATCGTGTGTCTAGGTATTGCCCATATGGTTAATTTACTATTTAATTTATATTGATATTTTTTCCATACACGTAACAATGCATTCCTCAGTATATGACTTCTGAAATTCTTATCCACCTTTTTGTCATATAATAAATATGCATGCCACTCATATAATAAGTCATATCCCTCAATATTCAATATTCTCTCTTCTGTTAAATTAATCCAATCACTGATTGCTGATAAGGCAGCTGCCTCATAATATAATCTTAAATTGGGCATTTTGAGACCTCCTCTTTCACGTATGTCTTGTATTATTTTTTGCTTTACCCTTGGTCTCTTTCCTGCCCACACAAAATTGCTAATACCCTTCTGCCATTCATTCAAATTTCCATCTTTCTTCAATATTGGTATCATGTGAAAGAGAAATAGAAGCTTTGCTAAAATATTCATTTTCACTGCCGCTATCCTTCCCAATAACGAGAGATGTAATTTTTTCCAATTTTCCAACTCCTTCTGTATTTTTTGCCACAGTAATTCATAATTATACTTATATAATTTTGCATTTGATGTCATAATATAAACACCTAAATATTTAACCTTATTTGCTATTTCGAATCCAGTCATTCTTTCCATTTCCTCTTTTTGACTTGCAACCATATTTTTAGTTATTATCTTTGTTTTCCCTGCATTTATTTTGAATCCAGAGACTTGGCCATATTGATTAATTATTTCCATCAAACCTGTGACCGATTGTACAGGTTGGGTCAACATCACAACCAGGTCATCTGCAAATGCTCTTAATCTATAATCATCCTGCCTAATTTTAATTCCCCTTAATTTATCTGAATCGCGTATTTTATTCAACAACAATTCCAAAGTCAAAATAAACAACAATGGAGATAAAGGACAAAGGATAAAGGATTCTTGATAGAGTAAATTTTAAGGGTCACCATTAGGTGGATTATTGCCCGAACTGTTAGATTGGCTCCCTTTGAGTGGCAAGCTTAATTTTCTGGTCTTTTTAGGAAGAAGGATACATATTAGGAAGAAGAGGTTACGGATTTTGTCTGATGGTGACATGTGAGAAGCCAAGGCAACCATATGTCAAATTAATACAGAGAATATACTACACTACACTTTTATGAAGAAGAGATTGGGAAGGAATTCCTCTTGGCAAAATTACCCCATTATCTATCACTTTTGTCTTCTATAACAACATATCTCGAGACAAAAAATATAAGCATATGTCCCCCAAAACCCCTTTGGTTTCCACCTTTAACTTCTGGGTGCACTTCAGTTGATTGTCTACTCCCATACTCTATCCAATGAAGCCCCCTTACCTGTGGGACCTTGAAGATGCTGAAGATGGAAGCCATCTGCCTTGAGGATCTGGGGTTGAGATCTCCGATGACAGAGAGGAGAGGGTCCTGCCTGTCACATTTGTAACCTGGAACCATTCGGCCTCGGGTGGAGAGCAGGGAGAGGCTGATCATGGAAATCTCCATCTCAGCCTGAAAATTGCTATAGATGTGGAAGCCAAGGGTGATGTTGGGGAGGAGAACCAGATCCTTGTTGATCTCTGTGACTGCAAACACCAAGGCCATGAATTGCTGATAGTTCTTGGGTACGATTCTACAGTGAGAAAATCATTGGGGAGATTTTAAGGAAAGCTTGTGTTGATGGAGTTTATCCTGCTTATTTTTTCAATGTCCTTTGTATCAGGAAACTCCAAATTTCATTGGAATTCATTCCAAAATTCCAAATGTACATTTGTACATTTCCTGAAGGTCCCTATTTAGGGGCAATCCCGATTCTAAGATGGATGGATTTTTTACAACTGCTCCACACTGTAAATGGATTGACTGCATCTTTGAGTTTTTCATCAGGAGTTTATGTCCGAATAAATGTTGTAAGCCAACTTCTTCAATAGGCCAGCACAGTTTCTAAGGTGTTGTCCTTCCTCACTTTTCGGTGGTTTATTAACTTCAAGAGTTCTGGGAATATGGAGAATTCTAGCCTATTTTATGAGTTTAGTTCTTTGCTGAGAAAAGCACAAAAATGTGAACATTGAAACATCACTAGAACAAGTACTTTTGAAGAGACTCCCTGAACACAAAGCAAACCAAGTAATTATTTACATCTTTCCCCTTTGGATGAAATTTAAAAAATATTATCCAGAACTATAGATGGTTTTTCTTTAAAGGATTGGAAGGTGAATGTAAGTACAGTTCCCAGCGGAAAATTCCCACCAATAATGACATCACCAGGCCTGTAAAACTCTCTCTTAGTCTGTAAAGTGTCTGTCAACACACACCCAGTTAGCATCATCATAGCAATAGTTGGAGGCAGGAGCCAGAAGAGCAGCAGCAACAGGAGAGGCAGCCCAGTCATTCTTCTCACCTTCCCTCCTAGATCAGAAATCAAGAAGTTATATTTTTTGCAGAAGTTAAATTGTAGGGAGCCCTTGAAATCTCAGCAGAACTTTAGCACAAGAGAGATAGTCTGTGCCACCTGAATGGCCCCCAAGGCAAATTTATATTAAACGGTGCTTCCTCTTACCTGTGTATGGTCTGTGACCAAAGAGGAAACTAAGGCTAGCTGAGTCTCACCAAACCCTGAAGTTGCCTCTTTGCAACACAAGGCAAGGTGACATGTTCTGTCCCCACCGGGAGAACTCCGAGTATCTAATTTTAAAGCAGGTTTTATGTCGGAAGATCTTCATGGGTAGAAATCCATAGGGGATACATTAGAAATTACCATTCTTCTGATAATTGAAAGGAAAAACAATTTTCCTATGTACTGAGCAATACACCAGATAAAGAAAAATGATTTTGGGACTCTTGTTGTTATTCTAGAGATCAGATGCAGTTGAGAGTCAAGGTGAAGTTGGGTATTTGGATTATGTGAAACTGAGCATGGAGTTTGGCCTCCTCCATAGTTTGTTTGGCTAGTATAAGTCTTCATGGGGCATGGTGGCCCTTGACAATCCGTTGTACCCTAGTAAGTCTGGGCAATCATACCAGCACTTGGATGGAATAAGTGGTTTATAAATACCAACATGGCAGGGGATGAAATTAGACAGTAACTTCTCCCATAGAACTTAAAAAAGAGAAACTTCCTCACCGTGAGGACAATTAACCAATGGAACAGCTTTTCTTCAGACGTTGTGGGTGCTTCATCACTGGAGGTTTTTAAGAAGAGACTGGACATTCATTTTTCTGAAATGTTGTAGTATCTCATGCTTGAGCTGGAGTAGAAAATCTCAAATGTCCCTTCCAGCTCTGTTCTGATTTTGATCATCAGTATCTTCCCCTCTGTTGAATCATTTCTATGTTTTTATACCTATTTGCAGACCTTATCATTGTTCCCTTCATTTCCCCATCTTTACAGTCCCCTCTACCATGATACCCAAATCTCCCCCTACTATTATAAAGACTGAATTGGTCAAGGGGGAACAGAGATTGTGCAGCTGTTTAAAGTTGTTCATTCCATTTCTTGCTTCTCATTCATTCCATTGTTAAATTTTTCATTCCATTTTCCCATGAATTACAACTATCTTGCTGTTTGAGATACTACTTTTCAAATACTTACCCATAGTGAGGATGTTTATCTAATCTATGAACATTTATGGCAAATCATTTGAGTTCTTAGATAACATGCTGTCCACTGTATATAGGAGTAAACAGACGAAAAGCTAAGCATGTCCTGTACTCTTATCCATAAAGGTAAAGGTAAAAGTTCCCCTGGCATATATGTGCTAGTCATTCCCGACTCTAGGGGGCGGGGCTCATCTCCGTTCCAAAGCCGAAGAGCCAGGGCTGTCCGAAGACGTCTCCGTGGTCATGTGGCTGGCATGACTAAATGCCAGAGGCACACGGAACACTGTTACCTTCCCATCAAAGGTGGTCCCTATTTTTCTACTTGCATTTTTTATGTGGTTTCAAACTGCTAGGTTGGCAGAAGCTGGGACAAGTAACAGGAGCTCACTCAGTTATGTGGCACTAGGGATTCAAACCCTGAACTGCTGACTTTTCGGTCAACAATTTCAGCGACTTAGCCACTGAGCCAATGTGTCCCTCACTCTTATCCATAAATTCATTAAATAAGCAAGAGAACATCACACAACCATATCTTTCTTACTACTCACAATATATTGTATTTAATCCTTCCTTCCTTCCTTCCTTCCTTCCTTCCTTCCTCCCTCCCTCCCTCCCTCCCTCCCTCCTTCCTTCCTCCCTCCCTCCCTCCCTCCCTCCCTCCCTTCCTTCCTTCCTTCCTTCCTTCCTTCCTCCTTTCCATCCATCCATCCACCTTCCTTCTATGTAATATTTGGAAAAAATATTAAGAAGAGAGCAAGAGCAGAAAAATATCCATCAATATCAATTTCACATGATATTATTTATTAATAAAGTATGTTTGTCAATTAACATAATAGAGAATAAAACTATACGGATCATTTCAATGCTAGTGGATGTGGAGTGAGGCATTTTAATGGGTTTTTATGTTGTGGTTAATCCAGCTGGAGTCACCTGTGTGTAGGCTGGGTGTCAGTATAAATGTTTCATATTTATAATCAGAGATTATAATCAGAGATTCTTGTGCCTCATTATATTCTCTCTACAATTGAGATTGGGTTTAAATAGGATAATGAAGCATTTGGGGAAAAAGATGCAAGCCAAGAGACCAGCCCCAGAGGCCAAGATGGAGAAGATCTCCACAGCCACCATGGACTTCCCTTTGGTGCTCAGGTAGGTGGGGAGGAAGCTGATCCAAACACTGCAAAAGACCAGCATGCTGAAGGTAATGAACTTGGCTTCGTTAAAGCTGTCGGGCAATTTCCTAGCCAAAAAGGCCACCGTGAAACTGATGAGGGCCAGAAAACCCAGGTAGGAGAGGACAGCATAAAACATGAAAGCTGAGCCTTCATTACATTCCAAGATGGCCTCTCCTACTAAAGAGTGGAAGTCAAAGTTGGGAAATGGAGGAGAGGTTGCCAGCCAGGTGACACAAAGAAGTGCTTGGACCAGGGGACAGGCTAAGACAATGGAGTTTGTCAGAGGTTTTCCTAAGAGTTTCCTTGTCTTGTTTCCTGGCTTGGTGGCCATGAAGGCCAGAACCACCATGACAGTTTTTGCGAAGACGGACAAAATACCCAGGGAAAAGAGAATGGCAAAGGCAGATTGTCGGAAGAGACAGGTGAGCTTCCCAGGTCGACCAATGAACAGGAAGGAGCAGAGGAAGCAGAGCAGGAGGGAGACCAGGAGGATGTAGGTGAGATCTCGGTTGTTGGCCTTGACAATTGGTGTGTTGTGATTTTTACGGAAAATCACCAGAACTGCCAATGTGATCCCAGAGAGAGAAAGAGCGAGAGATGCTAAAGAGTATCCCAGGGTGTCTTGATAGGCAAGGAAATGGATCTTCTTAGCAATGCAGTGGTCCTTGTCATTGTTGGGATATTGGTTTTCTGGGCAGGGGTCACAGCGAGCTGCATCTGAAATCAAAAGTCAGTGTCCAGTTCATAGTGAATCAACAAAGGCAAATCATCCGTCCATACTGACAATGCTGGGAATAGGTTAGCCAGAAAAAACAGATCCATTCTCTGGCTCAATATCTCTTCTTTAAACTTCAAATCTACTCATTCAAACTTTTTTTTTTTTTTTGCAGGAAAGGTTTAGCAGACATAGGTAGATAGATCTGCTCTGTCTCTGACAGGTCTATGAATTTCCTGGGAGATCGAGTGTTCTGATAGAAGAAGCAGGTCCTTGATAAAAAATAAAGCTTGAATCTCACACCCCATTTATTCACAAAAAATTAGTGTCTGGTTTTCCTGATGGGATGTAAAAGTAGGAATAGAAAGCCAAATAGGGAACCCATGAATTGTGCTCCAAAATCAACTGAAGCTGACCTGACCAAAGCCACCTTGACAGCTTCAATGTTGTCACGCTGGAGCTGAAGGATAGGGAGGCAGGATTTTAGATAGCTGGGATTTTGATAGCCAAAACAAAATACTTTCTCTTGGGAACCAAGGACATTCTCACACCTGGTCAGAGTGAAGCGGGATTTACTAATCCCAAATTAATCAGGAGACAAGACCGCAGAGATCCAGAGAAAGAAACAGGCTTTTATTGAATATTGCTAGCAATAGGCCCAGTGTAGTAACCTGACAAATACTGAGCGCCGAGCAACGCCCTGAGGTGGTTTTTATATGGTTATGATCATAGCATACTTTCAGTTCCTTCTAGGATAATGCAATATGCATAGATACAGATGGGTAAACTGGAAAAGTACAAATACAGAAGTAACCTGGAAAAGTACAAAAGCAGAAGTATATGGGTATACAATACGTGCCAGTTACACAATTACAATGGTTACAACATTATAGTTACGACAGATTGCTACAAATGTCAAGTTCCCTTCTAGGAGTACAGATGTAGGAGAAAGGGCACTACATTTATAGATGCGCTATAAATGATATAAAAGCAAGGCCTTTAAGATACATACTGTTAGGATACACCATATGAGGGGCTCTCCTTCATTCCCCCCTGTTGAGACTTTGCCAAGTAATACAATTACTGCAAAGTTTCATTTTCGATGTTACTTTCCTCGATATCCATGAGTTTCTGGTATTCCCACCAGGCCATGGCTCGGGCCGTGGCCTTTTTCTCAACCAATAAGGACAACGTGCTGGTACCAATGTAGGGGTCGTATTTCCTCCCAACCATGTCCAAATGTCATCATCCGCGGGGAAGCGTTTGCCCTGGTCAAGAGGCGAAAGGGGACCCTCCCAATCCAAGCTCCCCTTCCCCCCTGTTCCCAGCAAAACGCGATAAAGGTAAAGTGAGTTAATAATGATACTGACTAGTAAAAGAATAATAACAACCCAAATGGAAGGCAAAAGGCCACGGCAAATACAAGCCGTCTCACGGATACGCTGAGCAGGATCCATCAAGGAGATGACGAGGGGACCTGTCTCCCAGAGCGCAGGGTGAAGCGAGGAGCGTTGCCCGTGCGATGGGTATTGGCCTCCGGAGCAATACCTGCAGGGGATTCCTCTTCGGCTCCCGTTCGTAGAGGGACAGCTTCCGGAGTGTCACCAGAAGGGGCAGCCACAGGTGCAGCGCGCTGTCGGCGAAGGGTGAGACGCAAAGGCTGCTCTGGATGGGAATCCACCCGGCAAGCGGATGAAGCGGCAACCTTGACTCGTGACCAATGGATCCAAGGCTTAATTTCAGCAACTTTAATAGCAAGCGGAGAAGTCATCACTACAGAGAAAGGTCCTCTCCACTTAGGACAAAGAGGTTCCCGTTTCCACTCCTTAACCCACACTTCCTGACCAGGGGAGATGTTGTGAGTGGGGGTTACAAACAGGTGTGGGCGGGAGGACAAAACATAATCCTGTAACTTGTGAACCATTCGATTAAGTGATTGAAGTTGTTGGAGCTTAATAGTGTCTCCCAATTGGGTCTCGGAAGACAGAGAGGGACGAACTAAGTTAGGAACCCTCCCATAAAGCAATTCAAAAGGGGAAACAAGCAAATCTTTGCGAGGAGCGCAGCGCACAGCGAGCAGAGCCATTGGCAAGGCATCTGGCCACTTGAGGTGCGTTTCCTGACAAATTTTTGCCAGTTTGTCCTTAATTGATCTATTAACCCGTTCCACAAAAGAACCACTACTGGCGTGAAAAGCACAATGAAGGCGCCAGTGGATACCCAGCATAGTGGAAATCTTCTGTGTTGCCTTATGAATGAACTCCGGGCCATTATCTGAAGAGATCTTAGAAGGCAGGCCGTAACGAGGAATGATAAGCTGCAAGAGGGCCTTCGTGACCTCAGAGGCCCGCTTGGTGCGAGTGGGAATACATTCTGGCCAACCCGAATAGGTACAGATAATGACAAGCAGGGCAGTGTATGAACCAGAGCGGGGCAAATCGGTGAAATCAATCATAAGTGAGTCAAAAGGAAAATCTCCTCTAGGCTGATGTCCTGGCGGGGGTTGGGGTCCCGTTCTAGGGTTATTAGCTGCACATGTGTGGCACCTGGAGCAGACGTTGGCTGCAATGCTATGGACCTTGTTGATATAGAATTCTCGCAACAAAGCATGTGCCAAAGCAGTCTTGCCCAGGTGCAATTGCGCATGGACCTGATTAACCACATCCCAGGCCAGGTGGCCCGGGAGGAAGACACGAGAATCGGGCAAGATCCACCAACCCCCCTGTAGGAGAGCATCGAGCTCACGGGCTTGGGCCAGTTCTAATGCACTATAATGAGGCTGCATAGAGTCTGGGGGATTCCATAAGGCGAAACAGTGTGCCTGCGGTATGAAGGGTTTGAGAGCCGCAAGGCGAGCCTCCTGGTCAGCCTTATGATTACCCAGTTGCGTATCCGATGGTGATTTTTGATGGCCCCTACAGTGCATGACAGCCACCTTGTGAGGGGCCCAAACACTGTCCAGCAGGCGGAGGATTTGTGGACCATACTTGATGTCCTTTCCTCCTGCCGTAATGAGTCCCCTTTCTTTATACAATGCCCCGTGGACTTGAACAGTTAAAAAAGCATACTTTGAATCTGTGTAAATGTTAACATTCAGATTTTTAGAAAGCTCAAGGGCTCTAGTTAAAGCATGGAGCTCCGCCAACTGTGCACTAGTACCAGGAGGGAGGGGTTCGGCTTCCCAGACATCTGTTAGGGTAACAACAGCATATCCAGCCTTGCGAACCCCATCCAGGAGGAAACTAGTGCCATCGGTGTACAGTGCATGGTCAGGATGGGGAAGTGGGACATCTGACATATCAGGGCGGCTGGCATATGTTTCCCCAATAGTCTGAATACAATCGTGGGCCTTATCAAGATCAGGTTCGGGAAGGAGAGTTGCCGGATTTAAAGAAGTAGATTGCTTTAAAACAATCATGGGGTTGTGAGTTATAAGGCCTTGGTATTTAAGCATTCGGGGATTGGTTAACCACAAATGACCTTTTGTTTCCAAGACAGCCTTCAAGGCGTGAGGGGTTTGTATTTCAAGCTCTTGTCCAAAGGTTAGCTTGCAAGACTCCTGAGTAAGAAGAGCCGTGCCAGCAACAGCCTTGAGACAGGCAGGCCAACCCCTCGCAACAGGATCCAGTTGCTTGGAAAGATAGGCTACAGGGCGATGCCAGGTTCCTAACCTTTGGGTGAGAACCCCAACAGCAACATTTTGTTTAGTATCTACAAATAACTGAAAAGGTTTGTCTAAGTCTGGCAAACCCAAGCTAGGGGCTTGCATTAGGGCATGTTTTAAACTTGAGAAACTTTTCTGTTCCTCTTTTCGCCAGAGGAGTGGCTCCCGGTCACTTCCTCTGGTTGCCTCATATAGGGGTTTTGCAAGGAGGCTAAAGTTGGGAATCCAAATGCGGCAAAACCCAGCAGCCCCCAGAAACCCCCGGAGATCCTTTTTAGTCCGTGGGGTGGGGAGGCGGCAAATAGCTTCCTTTCTTTCATGACCCAAGGTGCGTTTTCCAGGCTCAATATCATAGCCCAAGTATCTAACTTTTTGCAAAACCAATTGTGCCTTTTTCCGAGAAGCCTTATAGCCCAGTCGCTGTAGAAGGTGCAAGAGATCATAAGTGTTTTGCCAGCATATGTCCTTTGTCTGGCCAGTGATCAACAGGTCATCAACATACTGCAATAAGACCTCCGGCTTGGGAAGGTGTAAGGCTTCCAAGTCAGCCGCGAGGGCATTTCCAAACAAAGTGGGGGAGTTCTTAAACCCTTGAGGCAACCTGGTCCACGTATACTGCTGTTTACGACCAGTAGCCGGATTTTCCCACTCAAAAGCAAAAAGATGCTGACTCTTTTTATGGACTGGGATGGTAAAGAATGCATCCTTCAGGTCTATGACCGAAAACCATGACGCAGTCTGGGGAATCAAGCCCAGAATTACGTACGGATTTGGGACCAAAGGATGAATGGTCACTGTAGCGCTATTAACTGGCTTTAGATTTTGGACCATGCGGAAACGACCATCCCCTTTCGGAATAGGCAAGATTGGGGTGTTCCAGGCCGATTCAGTAGGGGCCAGAATGTCATGTGCCAGATAGAGATCAATGACTTCCTGTATAGCCTGCATAATGTGTCTAGGGTAAGCCCGTTGACGAAGGCGAACTGGAGGTTTGGCAGGGAGCTCCTCGACAATAACGGGCGCCTGATGGCTAGCAAAACCGGGGGGGTTGTCCTCAGCCCATAGGGAACGGACATTGAAATCCTCCCATCCGGAATTTGCTATAATTTCCTGCAAAGCCAATAAGCGCCATGCTTCCTCCTGGGGAACCTCCACAGAGACCTTGCCATATGTCAAAGAAGTAGAACCGTCCGGCTCAAAAGAAATCTGAGCCCTTAATTTACTCAACAAGTCTCGCCCCATAAGGGGAAGAGGGCACTCAGGCATGTAAACAAATTGATGAGTTATCGTTTTACCCCCCGTGTGACAAATTAGGGGGTTGAGGAATGGGCGTTTGATTGGCTGGCCTGTGGCCCCCTGGACCGTGATGGTATGCGAGGAGGGCTGGGCCAAGGGTTTGGTTATGACGGATCGGGTAGCCCCTGTGTCTACAAGGAAGGGAATAGGCTTGCCTCCAATATTGAGACTGACCATAGGTTCAGGGAGGCGGGCCGAACCCGGTCCGTTTCACTCCCATTCCTCGACTTCGGCCAGACCAATGAGGGGGGTGTTGGACGCCCCTCGTCCCCTCCCTCGAAAGGGTCTGCCTCGTCCACCTCGGCCATCTCGGGCATAGCCTCCCCTGTTTCCGTCCTTGGCACGTTCCAGTTCTTTTTCAGGGCATTCTCCCCTCCAGTGGCCAAATCGCTTGCATATGGCACACTGATTTGGGTCCAGGGGTCCCCCTGACCCCTGGTTCCGATTCCGCCCCAGGGGTCCCCCTGACCCCTGGCCCCTTGAGCCGCCCCAGGGATCCCCCCGACCCCTCAAGCCTCTGCCCATTCTTGGCCCATCGCGGGCCACAGGCCCGCCCATCAAAGCTGCAGCAAGCAGTTCTGCCTTTTTATGCATTTTTTGCTCCTGCTTCTGTTCCTCAATTTTATCCCTGTTCGCAAAAACCTTCCTTGCAACTTCCATCAGTTCACTCATGGGTTTCCCAAGAGCTCCCTCCAGTTTCTGCAATTTTCGCCGTATGTCAGGGGCTGATTGAGTAATGAAGTCCATTACCAACATGCGAGCATTTTCAGGCTGAGTAGGGTCTATGGGGGTGTACATTCGGTAAGCATCTAACAGCCGGGCATAGAAGGCTTCTGGGGCTTCACTAGCACCTTGGATCACCAAAGAAGGTTTTGACATGTTGGTAGTAGGTTTCCCCGCCACCTGGATCGCCTGCACCACAAGGCGCTGGTAATCCTGAAGGGACCTGAAATCCTCGATCTTATAAGGGTCCCATCTTGGATCTTCAGAGGGAAAATTTCTAGCCACCCAGCGTTCAAAAGTCATATCCCGGGCTGGCATAGTTCCTTTTAAGATTTTAAGGGCGGCATTCCTAATCTTTTCCCTCTCTTCCGGATTGAAGATGGTACTCATCAACTGTTGTAGATCCCTCCAAGTTGGATTGTGGGTATCTACAATAGTTTTAATCAAATCAGTAACCTCTGCTGGTTTGTTACAAAACGGACCATAATGCATTTTCCAGTTCAAAAGGTCCGAGGAGGTAAAAGGGACGTGTTGAAACACAGAGACAATTACGGGCTCCCTGTTTGGTTCAACGATGGACTGATCTACCCTCCTGAGAGGGCTCAGGAAAGCCGGTCCGTCTTCCGACGGATCAGCTTCCTCACTCTGCCTGGTATTCTTTGAGCGAGTTCGATCAGCTATGGGGCCTTCCTGTTCCCCAAGGGGCAACTTTTGTCCCCCCACTGCTCCTTCTAATTCATCAGAGGAGGGGGTGATCTGTTCGCTTTTCTGGGTTAGTCGCTCCTTCGGGCGGGCCCCCTTGTCTGCTCCATCCAAACTGGTTTGGACGGAGCGGTCAGCTGGGCTTGGTACCCCCGGTGAGTCGGGGATGCCCAAGTCATCAAGGGCTCTTAGGAAGGTATCAGCTCCTTCCCCTGCACTGCTAGACACTGAGGTGCTTGCCCTAAAGCCTATTTGTCCCTCCCCCCGAGGGAGATATGGCGGCGGATTGGGCAACTCCTCTGGGCAGCTAGGAAGGATGGTGGGGATTGTTTTTTCCTTTTTTATGTGGCAAGGTGCGGGAAACCAATAACCTACACCTTGCAGCTTTGCACTTCTGTAACCAAGTGGGGGGGGTGTTGTACCAGAGTAAGCCAGACATCGATATATGGGGCTTGGTCAGGATGACCTCTGGTGGGGTGGAAGACCCTCTGGTGTACTTGCAGTACAATTCCTAGGTCCAGCGACCCTGCTGCTGGCCAGTCCACTCTGAGGTCTGGCCAGTCCACCTCACAGAATGCCCGCAACCTTTGCCTACTCCATTTTATGCCGTAATCTTGGCTGATGTAGGCATCTTTGAAATGTTTTAACATACATGCCAAGGGAGTCAAAGGCGTACTTCCTCCTCCACCCATTTTCCTCCCAGGGCACCAGACAAGACAAGTAGGTAGGGGGGTTTGGGAAGAAGGTAAGGGGTCCTTCTCTCCCAGGAAAACACGAAGGATTCTCAATCACGCTTCCCCGGCCGCCAGCCCCGGACACTCAACGGTCACTGGACGGAATCGCAGGGTACAGTCACACCAGTCGTGCACGACAAACCTCCCACCTTGGGGTCCCTCCGACCCCTCGTACCTTCAGGGAAAGGGTGATCAGGCACTTCCCCCCCACTCCTCCAGTGGTTATTCCCCTGGGTGACTCCCACCTTTCCCAGCAACCCTCCGTTGGCTGGATATACTGGCTGGTCCCTATCCCAGGGGTCTAGGTACTTGCCTGCCGGCGTCCTTTTCTTCTCCCTCCAGCTGGATTGAAACGTGCCTGGTCTCGTGGTCTCTATCTTAAGCGGTTCTTGGAAGCGTCAACCGATGCCGCGAAGGGCCGGCCTCACGGGGAAGACCCTCGGACTAAAAGAGTCCGATGGCGCCTGGGACTTTCCCCGATCCTCCGAGTCCTTCACAGCGTGGCGACGATCCAGAGGAATCTAAAAATTCCGTTGCCTCCTGGCTGGCTCGCCAGAAATGAAGTGGGATTTACTAATCCCAAATTAATCAGGAGACAAGACCGCAGAGATCCAGAGAAAGAAACAGGCTTTTATTGAATATTGCTAGCAATAGGCCCAGTGTAGTAACCTGACAAATACTGAGCGCCGAGCAACGCCCTGAGGTGGTTTTTATATGGTTATGATCATAGCATACTTTCAGTTCCTTCTAGGATAATGCAATATGCATAGATACAGATGGGTAAACTGGAAAAGTACAAATACAGAAGTAACCTGGAAAAGTACAAAAGCAGAAGTATATGGGTATACAATACGTGCCAGTTACACAATTATAATGGTTACAACATTATAGTTACGACAGATTGCTACAAATGTCAAGTTCCCTTCTAGGAGTACAGATGTAGGAGAAAGGGCACTACATTTATAGATGCGCTATAAATGATATAAAAGCAAGGCCTTTAAGATACATACTGTTAGGATACACCATATGAGGGGCTCTCCTTCAAGAGGAAGGTGAAATAATGTCGACAGGCAACAAGACAGCACCTTGATTGGACCATGTGACTGATTGTTTTGAGAAAGCGACAAACTTTTAGTTTTAATTAGGTGAAAACCATGGGAATCTTCAGTGTCGGTTTTCACCAGATCTGTGCCAATATGATATATCCAATAAAGCTATTCTTTGAGGAATCTACCTGCCTCAGAGTTTTGATTGATATTTGTGTATTACTTGGAACCCTGACACCAACCTGTATTAAATTGATATTAAGTTAAGATTCATGAATTGAGAGGGTCTGCTGAAAAGAAATATGAATATATTGAAGCATATAAATCCTACCAAGCTGATGCCAAAATTAACACTTTTCCATTGAATGGTCTCCTTGATCCTGGAAGATTAATCAACATTTGAATGTGCTACCTGTCTGATTAGAAATGGTTCCTTCTGGACAAGGGTCACATTGGTAGCAGCAAACTGGCTCGCCCTCTGGAACGTTTCTCCTCTCTCCTGCCTGGCACCTCTTCATGCCACACCTGGCAAAGGGCACCTTCTAAAAAAGAGAAGAGAGATATTGCAGGTGGCTCAGCAAAGATTATTCTTCATTTATTTATTTGTACATTGCTCTTTCCATCTTTAGAACGTCTTCAAAAGAAATGGTTTACCAGAAACCAGGATAAACTCCAGAGGGAGTCAGGCCAATGCAATCCTGACCCACCAATGGATGCTGGAGATTGGAACTGGGACCTCAAAATGTAAAGGAAGGCTTGTGACATGGAGCTACAGCTTTTCTAAAAGAAAGAATTATAAGTCAAATCTCAAATGTGTTCAACTCAAAAGCATATTTTTTCATCAAATCCCTGAATTTAATGGGTTTCCCAGTGAAAAGGGAGTTTTGCATCTCCTGGAGTGAATGAATCCTTTGCTGAATTTACAACTTTTTCTTCCAGCTCACCTTTGTGACCCAGATGATTTCATCAGAGTTAATGGTGAAATCTTGTCCTTGGGAAGCTGTGGAATCTATTTGCCCAACTTTCATAGGGACAAAAGATTGATTGGGGAGGAAAAGCCAGTTGAGAAGATCATAACGAGTAGACACCAATCCCCTTTCTGAGAAGGAGACTTCCTCTCCAGCACTGTTGTTGAACTTGATGTTCCTCAGATAGGGAAGAATCTGGGGGAAAAAAGAAACCTAGACTAATTGGCTGAACACCACACATAGGACATCCTGTTTTCCTTCATAATGTCATGGCCATCAGCCTAGGAGATGGGTCTATATCTGAGAAGCTAAATGAGTTCCCTTGATGGCGATCTAAGTAACATCAAATATTCAACTTGAATGACAACACATTTTCTTTATCATTGGACATTAGGAGCATGGCTTCTTCAATTCCAGCCTTACAAGAGTGATAGCTACATACAAATATTTTTCTGCCATATTCCAAATTACATTGTGTAGTTTTGCTCTGTGATACTTGGCAAGCTACATTTTTAGTTTTATTTGGGCCCATAGTTTTGTAAATGACAAATGCAACCTAGACTTTCTCTAGAAATAGAGAAATTGTAGCTTGCAAAGAAATAGATCTGACCAAGTGGGGGCCAAGTAGAAGGTTTGTCCTGCCCTGGTTTATCACTTCACTATCTAGAGAGGAATAATTTAGCCTTTGATGTTGAAAAATCTGATGAATTTCAGATCAGGAACCCATTAGGACCAAGTTAACTTCTTCCGCATATGCTGAAGTTGACAGAGACGTAACGCAACAAAGAAGGAGTACAAGAAATGGCATACTAAAAAAATGGAGTGGACTCAGAAATAATTCTAAACCATAATAATCAACCTTAATATGAACTGAGTGTCTTTTTACAGATGGGATTCAGGCTATCTACTGAGAGAAAACAAGGAGGTTCTACCATGCTGACTAGGACTTCAACTGACCTGTCAAAGCATCTTCCACAAATGCACTCAGATTAGGACCATGTTGGGTTCTTCTGCAAATGCTGAGCTTGACAGAAGCTTAACCCAACAAACAAAGCAGTACAAGAAATGACACACTCTCAGGCAACCACTGATGTCCTTCCAGGAACTTCTAGGAAGCTCTTTGATCTTATGAACAATCGGCTTCTTTTAATTCTCTTTTTCCGCCATCTATCCCTTTTCAACAAATACTTCTCACTTAATTCAAATGACAGTTTTCAATAATTGTTATCTTAATCTCTTTTTAAATACATTTTACATAAAAAATTAGATAAATTTTGTAATGGGGATAAAAAACCAAGACTGATTAAGAAAATGTGGTATCAGAACCAAAAACAAGGTGGTTTAGGAATTCCAAAATTATTAAACTATTATAGAGCATTTAATATAAAAACAGTAGTAAAAATTTTAAAAGGAGATGTTAAACTTTGGGGTAACTTGGAAATGAAGGAAATAAAGAAGTTTGGTTACAAATGGTTTTTGGAAAATTTTAAAGGTAAGGTTAAAATTTGCAATTATTGGTTAAATAGTTTGACTAAAAATTGGGACGGAGTAACAAAAAAATTAATACCAGACACATTGTATTTAGGTAAACTGAAAGAGAATTGCCCAATGAAATTAAATAGTAACAGAGAGAGGATTATAATAGAAGAGAAAGTGGAAACAATTAGTGAATGGTTGAAATTTATAGAAAATGAAACGAGGAAAGAGGAAATTTATGGAAAATTAAACATTAATTGGTTTGAAAGAATTCAAATAAATAAATGGAATAGGAAATACAAAGAAAGGAACGATGAGAGCAGAAAGGAAACGGAATTTGAAAATTTGACATCTCGAATAATAAAAGATGAAATTGGGCCAAAGGGATTAGTTAGTAAAATTTATAAAATTATTAACTCTGATAATAATTCACAAAGGGTAATGAAAGAGAATTGGGTAAAAGAACTGGGTATTGAAATTTCTGATCAAAATTGGAATATGAATTGGGTTAGCAGAATAATGAGGACATTATCAATAAGGATTAAAGAACATAATTATAAAGTTATTTGGAAGTGGTATTTGACCCCAATAAGACTTTTTCAAATGGATAATAAAGTGGATAAAATCTGTTGGAGATGTAAAGTGGAACTCGGGACATAGGCTCATATGTGGTGTAAATGTAATGGGTTGAACTTTTTTGGTCTAGGATAGAAAATGAAATATTTGAAATAATTAAGAAGAGGGTCAAATTGAAATTGGAAACCATATTATTATTAATATTGAATGAAACAACATTAACAACTGGAGAAAGAGAATTGGTGAGGATTTTGGTTATAATGGGGAGAATTATAATTGCTAGATATTGGAAATTAAATGTTGACTTAAAATTAGAAGAATGGTACAATGAAACATGGAAATTTGCATTAAATGATAAATTGACTTGTGATATTAAAATTAGAAGTGGTATATATAAAGAAAATGTTTTTTGGAACACTTGGCAACTATTTGTGGACTTTGCACTTGGGAGATTGGATGAATCGGCACCAGTACCTTATCAAAGAGATTTCTGGAAGAATTGAAGACTTCAAGTTCCTAAAACTTCCTTTCCGTTTGTATAGCACGTTGGGGAAATTTTTTTTTTCTTTCCTTACTATTGATTTTTTGTATTGATTTTTTTTTTGTTATTCCTTAACAATAAAAATATAATAAAAAATTTAAAAAAAAAATACATTTTACACGCAGATCAAGAAATGCATAGAAGTAGTTTTCTACCTAGACAACTACCTATCATTTATCTGCTCTGTGGATCAAATAAAAAGTCACTGGGGTTACCTGCCATGATTGAATATTTGAGATCCTCTTTCCAAGCCTCATCATGGTTGGTTGTGCTCCAGATCTATGCATTGCATGTAATGCGTGTGCCACAGCATAAATCGCATTGTAGATGGTGTAACTTTCAGCTTCCATGCTTGTTTCAAAAATGTAAGAAGGTAAACTTTGTAAATTCTCTCTTCCAGTACATTTTTTCTCCCCCTTTGGAAAGATCCTGCCTGGAGTGTCCATCATGCAGAGAAACAACCTTTCCCAACATAGCAGGAGAAAGACGTCTCCTTGTGGCTTCAAGGGGTCTAAAGACAGGAGGAAACGACTGAATTCTGAGACATCCCCAGTGTGGGGCCTAAAATGCAAAGCCCCATGGAAGGGCTTTACTACTTTTGATACGCCTTGATTCCCCAGCACACTAAGTTTCCAATGGGAAGTTAAGATCCAAAGTTTCCGAAATGATGTCTTTCTCAAATGTTCATAGATACTCATTGTCACCTGTACATTTTTAATACTATTGGGGTCTCCAAGTAGAACAATCACTTCAGCTTTATACCACGTCTCTGAAATGTGCAGTATTTTCAACATTGGAATGGTAAGAAAATTCGATTTCAACTTTTCAGTGAAGGCCAGGCAGATCTCCTTCTCCTGGAGCATTGGCGTCAGAGTTGAGACAAAATGTTCTCCTCTGTCATCTTCAGGGGCTACCAGCCCAACCCAGTTCCATTGGAAATACAGGAGCAGCTGGACCAAACCCACATACTGAGCAAATTCACTCGGATTAATCCAGAAGAAGGAAGGATAAACTCTTCTGTCTCCCTGAGTGAACTCATAGCCAACACCTAGCTGGAGAAAGTTAGTTTCTTGATAGAGTAAATTTTAATGGTCACCATTATGTGGATTGTTGCCCAACCTGGCTTACTTTGAGTGACAAGTTTAATTTTCTGGCCTTGTTTGAAAGAAGAATTATATATTAGGAAGAAGAGGTTATGTATTTTGCCTGATGATGATGTGTCAAAAGCCAAGGGAATGTCAAATTAATACAGAGAATATACTAACTATACTACATTAATGAAGAATAGATTACGAAGGAATTCCTCTTGGCAAATACCACATTTCAATATAGCTCATTATCTATCACTTTTGACTTCTATAAAAAAACACAAAATATAAATATAGGTCCCCGCAAACCCCTTTTCCACCTTTAGCTGCACTGTGTGTTATTTGTCTACCCCATACTCTATCCAATGAGGCCCTCTTACCTGTGGGACCTTGAAGGTGCTGAAGATGGAGGCCATCTGCCTTGAGGATCTGGGGTTGAGATCTCCGATGACAGAGAGCAGAGGGTGCTGCCTGTCACATTTGTAACCTGGAATCATTTGGCCTCTTGTGGAGAGAAGGGAGAGGCTGTTTGAGGAAATCTCCTTCTGAGTCTGAGAATTGCTATAGATGTGGAAACCAAGGGTGATGTTGGGGAGGAGAACCAGATCCTTGTTGACCTCTGTGACTGCAAATACCAATGCTACGAACTGCTGGTAGTTCTTGGGTATGACTCTATAGTGAGAAAATCATCAGGGAAATTTTAAGGAAAGTTTGTGTGTGCTGGTGTCATGTTTAAAAATGTCCTTTGTAGGAGGAATTCCCAAATTCCTTTGGGTTGTTTTGGCTTTCTTGGCAGCTGCAGCATACGGCTGGCTCATAATTAAGTGATTGTCCACTAGGACCCCAAGATCCCTCTCACAGTTACTTCTATTGAGCAATGTACCACATATATGGTACCTGTGTATTTTGTTTTTCTTCCCTAAATGTAGAATCTTGGTTGTTTCACTGTTGAATTTCATTTTGTTAGATAGCGCCCAATGTTCAAGTCTGTCCAGATCCTTCTGTATCTTGAGCCTATCCTCTGGAGTGTTGGCTATTCCTGCCTGCTTGGTGTCATCTGCAAATTTGATGAGTTCCCCATCTATCCCCTCGTCCAAGTCATTGATGAAGATATTGAAGAGAACTGGAAAGATTGAGAATTCTAGCCTATTTTATGAGTTCTTTATTGAGAAAAGCACAAACATCTGAACTACGCCAGGGCATTGTAAACATCACTAGAACAAGTATTTCTGAAAAGAGTCCTTGAACAAACCAAATAATTATTTACCTGTTTCCCCTTTAGGTGAAACTTACAAAATTTTCTCCCGAAATGAAGATGGGTATTTTTTAAAGGATTGGAAGTTGAATTTATGTATAGTTCCCATGGGAAAATTCCCACCAATAATGACATCACCAGGCCTGTAAAAGTCTCTCGTTGTGTGTAAAGGGTTTGTCAACACACACCTAGTTTGCATCTTCTTAGCAGAAGTTGGAGGCAGGAGCCAGAAGAGCAGCAGCAGGAGGAGGAGAGGCAGCCCAGTCATTCTTCTCACCTTTCCTCCTCGATCAGAAATCAAAAGGGTGTTTTGTGTGTTCAGAGGTTGAATTGCAGGGAGCCCTTGAAATCTCAGCAGAGCTTTAGCACAAGAGAGATAGTCTGTTCCATCTGAATGGCCCCCAAAGCAAATTTATATCAACTGTGCTTCCTGTTACCTGTGTATGGTCTGTGACCAAAGAGGATACTAAGGACAGACAAGTCTCACCAAACCCTGAAGTTGCCTCTTCACAACACAAAGCAAGGTGACATGTCCTGCTCCCACCAGGAGAACTCCGAATATATAATTTGAAGCAGGTTTTATGTCGGAAAATCTTCATGGGTAGAAATCCATAGGGGATACATTAGAAATTACCATTCTCCTGATAATTACAAGAAAAAACAATTTTCCTATGTACTGAGCAATACACCAGATAAAGAAAAATGATTTTAGGACTCTTGTTGTTAATCCACAGATCAGATGCAGTTGAGAGTCAAGGTGAAGTTGGGTATTTGAATTATGTGAAACTGAGCAAGGAGTTTGGCTTCCTCCATAATTTATTTGGCTAGTATAAGTCTTCATGGGGAATGGTGGCCCTTGACAATCAGTTGTGCCCTAGTAAGGCTGGGCAATCATACCAACACTTGGATGGACTAAGTGGTTTATAAATACCAACATGGCAGGGGATGAAATTAGACACTAACTTCTCCCATAGAACTTAAAAAAGAGAAACTTCCTCACAGTGAGGACAATTAACCAATCAAATAGCTTGCCTTCAGACATTGTGGGTACTTCATCACTGGAGGTTTTAAAGAAGAGACTGGACAGTCACTTGTCTGAAATGTTGTAAGATCTCATGCTTGAGTGGGGGGAGGGGGGCTGGACCAGAAGACCTTTAAGGTCCCTTCCACCTCTATTCTGATTTTGATCATTAGCCTTTTTCCCTCTGTTGAATCATTTCTATGTTTCTGCACCTATCTGCAGACCTTATCATTGTTCCCTTCATTTTCCCATCTGTTATAAAGACTGAATTGGTCCAGGCAGTCACTGGGACACAGAGATTGTGTAGCTGTCTGACAAGGGCTTCCTTAAAGCTGTTCGTTCCATTTCTTGCTTCTTGTTCATTCCATTTCCCCATAAATCACAACCATCTTGGTGTTGTGAATATTACCTTCCAAATACTTACCCATAGTGAGAATATATATACCAAATCTATGAACATTTATAGCAAATCATTTGAGTTCTCAGAGACCATACTGTCCACTGTATATAAGAGTAAACAGACATTTGCAGGCCCAAATAACCAGCTGTTAAGCATGTCCTGTATTCTTACCTGTAAGTTCATTAAATAAGCAAGAGAATATCACACAAACATATCTTTCTTACTACTCACAATACATTGCATTTAACTTCACCCTTCCTTCCTTCCTTCCCTCCCTCCCTCCCTCCCTTTCTTCCTTCCATCCATCCATCCATCCATCCATCCATCCATCCATCCATCCACCTTCCTTCTTCGTAATATTTGGAAGAAATATTAAGAAGGGAGCAAGAGCAGGAAAATATCCATGAATATCAATTTCACATGATCTTATTTATTAATTTCTCAATTAACATAATAGAGAATAAAACAATATGGTTCATTTCAATGCTAGAATTAAAAAAAATCTCTAATAGTCAATTGAAAGAAAATTTCAGTAGGAAATTCAGCAAAGGAATCAGTGGAAGGGAACAAGGTTAAAAACACTGAGAGTGAAACAAACCCAACATATTTTTAAATATATATTTTGATTAAAATTAATAAAATGGGAAATTATCATTTTGGAAACTAATATCCAGATATACAATATCAATGTTTATTATCAAGTTGATCTTTGGGACAAATAGCATTAATGAAAAAAGGGGGTGATCGTTGCAGATTAACAGACATTCTGAGATTCCTCACATCACTTGATTTCCAATTGTTTAAGGGACAAGTCCTCCATCATTTCCTCTTTTTTAAAGAAATGAGATGAATTTGAAAAATGTCCAAAATCAAAATGAAACCTCATAAACCCTGCATAAATGAGGGTGGAATGAGGCATTTCAATGGGTTTTTATGTTGTGATTTTTAATGTTGTAATCCAGCTGGAGTCACCTGTGTGTAAATTGGATGTCAATATAAATGTGTTTCATATTTGTAATCAGGGATTATAATCAGAGATCCTTGTGCCTCATTATATTCTCTCTACAATTCAGATTGGGTTTAAATAGGATAATATAGCATTTGGGGAAAAAGATGCAAGCCAAGAGACCAGCCCCAGAGGCCAAGATGGAGAATATCTCCACGGCCACCATGGACTTCCCTTTGGTGCTCAGGTAGGTGGGGAGGAAGGTGATCCAAACACTGCAAAAGACCAGCATGCTAAGAGTAATGAACTTGGCTTCATTGAAGCTGTCAGGCAATTTCCTAGCCAGAAAGGCCACAGAGAAACTGACAAGGGCCAGGAAACCCAGATAGATGAGAACAACATAAAACATCAAAGCTGAACCTTCATTACATTCCAAGATGGCCTCTTCTACTAAAGAGTGGAAGTCAAAGTTGGGCAATGGGGGAGAGGTTGCCAGCCAGGTGGCACAAAGAACTGCTTGGACCAGGGGACAGGCTATGACAATGGAGTAGGTCAGTGGTTTTCCTAAGAGTTTCCTTGTCTTGTTCCCTGGCTTGGTGGCCATGAAGGCCAGAACCACCATGATAGTTTTTGCCAAGATGGAGGAAACTGCAAGGGAAAAGAGAATGGCAAAGGCAGTTTGTCGGAAGAGACAAGTGAGCTTCTTGGGTTGACCAATGAAGAGGAAAGAGCAGAAGAAGCAGAGCAGGAGGGAGACCAGGAGGATGTAGGTGAGATCTCGGTTGTTGGCCTTGACAATTGGTGTGTTGTGATTTTTATGGAAAATCACCAGAACTGCCAATGTGATCACAGAGAGAGAAAGAGCGAGAGAAACTAAAATGTATCCCAGGCTGTCTTGATAGGAAAGGAAGTGGATCTTCTTGGCAATGCAGTGATCCTTCTCCTTGTTGGGATATTGGTTTTCTGGGCAGGGGTCACAGTGAGCTGCATCTGAAATCAAAAGTCAGGGTGAATTTCATGGTGAATCAACAAGGACAAATCATCCATCCATACTGACAATGCTGGGAATGTCAGCATTGGAAGCAATATTACCCCGGAAACTTCCATGCTGCCACTTTCTCATGTGTAGGAAATTAGGCGGGAGGGGGGTTAGTAGAGGGGTTGCCTGTAGACATAATAGCATTCTTCCTGTCAGTCAAGGTCAGGGCGATCCTGCATCTGGAGAAGGAGTGGTCGGAGTGATGTCTCGAGATGGGACGGCGGTAGATTGGAGCATGTGATTGACTAAGGGGATGGTTTTGGGGGTTTTGATTTACTGAGGGAAAACCCGGACCTTTTAGATTCAGGTTTTCCCAGATGTGCCAGTTTACCTATTCTAGTAAATAGAACTTTGAAAATGCTTGCCGCAGAGTATTTACTTGGAGCTGAGGGGTGGGGTGGGGTGGGGGTTCTGGAATGCTGACAGGGAATAGATTAGCCAGAAAAACTGGCTCTCTGGCTCAATGTCTTTGCTTTATGTTTCAAATCAACTCATTCAAACTTTTTTTTGAGGGAAGGGTTAGCAGACATAGATAGAGGTATCTGCTCTGTCTCTGACAGGCCTATGAATTTCCTGGGATATCAACTGTTCTGATAGAAGAAGCAGGTTCTTAATAAAAACTAAACCTTCTAATTAAAGCTAAAGAATCTCACTCCACATTCTTTCACAAAAAGATTGGGGTCTTGTTTTCCTGATGGGATGTCAAAGTAGGAGTAGAAAGACTTGTAGGGAACCCATGAATTGTGCTCCAAAACCAACTGTCAACACTGAAGCTGAGCTGACCGAAGCCATTTTTGACAGCTTCAATGTTGCCACACAGGAGCTGAGGGATAAGGAGTGGGGATTTTAGATAGCTGGGATTTTGTAGCCAAAACAAAATACTTCTCAACAGGCAATCAGGCAGCAACATGATTGGACCATGTGATTGGATTGCTTTGAGAAAATGATAAACTTTTACTTTTAATTACGTATAAACTGTAGGAACAATCAGAGTCGGTTTTCACCAGATCTGTGCCAATATGGTATATCCAATAAAGCTATTCTTTGAGGAATCTACCTGCTTTGGAGTTTTGCTTGATATGTGTCTATTATTTGGAACCCTGACACCAACCTGTATTAAGTTTATGAGGGGCAAGAAAAGTGGTCTATGGAGTAGTACAATTTAGAGTCATGAATTGAGAGGGTCTGCTGAAAAGTATGAATATACTGAAGCATGTAAATCCTTCCAAAATTAATATTTTCCACTGGTTTTCTTGATCCTGGAAGAGCTACATTTAAAATGAGTCTACCTGTCTGATTAGAAATGGTTCCTTCTGGACAAGGGTCACATTGGTAGCAGCAAACCGGCTTTCCTTCTGGAACGCTTCTTTTCTCTCCTGCATGGCATCTCTTCATGCCACACCTGGCAAAGGGCACCTTCTAAAAAAGAGAAGAGAGATACTGTAGGTGGCCCCAGCAGTGAATATGCTTCATTTATTCATTTGTACATTGCTCTTTCCATCTTTAGAACGCCTTCAAAAGAAATGGTTTACCAGAAACCAGGATAAGCCAATGCAATCCTGACCCACCAATGGACTCTGGAGATTGGAACAGGGACCTCAAACTGCAAGGAAGGTTTGTGACATGGAGCTACAGCTTTTCTAGAAGAAAGAATCGTGAGGATCCAACTGAATGGAAACGGTCCATGGAAATCATTTCTGCCTGCTTTTATGGTGTCCAGGGTTTCAAGCAAAAATTCTTCCCAATCTTACCCCATCTTGAACTTTTCAGAAATCAAATCTCAAATGTGTTCAACTCAAAAGCATATTTTTTCATCAAATTCCTGAATGTAATGGTTTCCTAGTACTGTGCATCCTCTGGAATGAATGAATCCTTTGCTAAATTTACCTTTCCTTCCAGCTCACCTTTGTGGCCCAGATGATTTCATCGGAGTTAATGGTCAAATCTTGTCCTTGGGAAGCTGTGGAATCTATTTGCCCAACTTTCACGGGGACAAAAGATTGATTGGGGAGGAAAAGCCAGTTAAGAAGATCATAACAATCAGACACCAATGTACTTTCTGAAAAGGAGATTTCCTCTCCAGCACTGTTGTTGAACTTGATGTTCCTCAGATAGGGAAGAACCTGAAAGAAAAGACAGCTGGATTAATTGGCTGAACACCACACATAGGACATCCTGATTTCTATCATGATATCATGGCCATCAGCCTAGGAGATGGGTCTATATCTGAGAAGCTAAATGATGGAGATCTAAGCAATCAAATCTAAGGTACTCAGATTAGGACCATGTTGAGTTCTTCTGCATATGCAGAGTTTGACAGAAGCTTAACACAACAAACAAAGCAGTACAAGAAATGGCACACTCTCAGGCAACCACTGATGTCCTTCCAGGAACTTCTAGGAAGCTCTTTGCTCTTATGAATAATCGGTTTAGTTTAATTCTCTTTTTCCGCCATCTATCTCTTTTCAACAAAAACCTCTCACTTAATTCAAATGACAGTTTTCAATAATTGCTATCTTAATCTCTTCTGAGATACATTTTACATACAGATATGTAATCAGTAAATCAAGAAATGCATAAAGATAGTTTTCTACCTAGACAACTACCTATCATTTATCTGATCTGTGGATCAAATAAAAAGTCACTGGGATTACCTGCCATGATTGAATATTAGAGATCCCCTTTCCAAGCCTCATCATGGTTGGTTGTGCTCCAGATCCATGCAATGCATGTAATGCGTGTGCCACAGCATAAATGGCATTGTAGATATTGTAACTCTCACCTTCCATGCTTGTTTCAAAAATGTAAGAAGGTAAACTTTGTAAATTCTCCCTTCCTGTACATTTTTTCTCCCCCTTTGGAAAGATCCTGCCTGGAGTGTCCATCATGCAGAGAAACAACCTTTCCCAACATGGAGGGAGAAAGATGTCTCCTTGTGGCTTCAAGGGGTCTAAAGACAGGAGGAAATGACTGAATTCTGAGACATCCCCAGTGTGGGGCCTCAAATGCAAAGCCCCATGGAAGGGCTTTACTAGTTTTGATACGTCTTGATTCCCCACCACACTAAGTTTCCAATGGGAAGTTAAGATCCAAACTTTCCGAAATGATGTCTTTCTCAAATATTCATAGATACCCATTACCACCTGTACATTTTTAATACAATTGGGGTCTCCAAATAGAACAATCACTTCAGCTTTAGACCAAGTCTCCGAAATATGCAGTATTTTCATCATTGGAGTATTAAGAAAATCCGATTTCAACTTTTCAGTGAAGGCCACGCAGATCTCCTTCTCCTGGAGCATTGGCGTCAGAGATGAGACGAAACATTCTCCTCTGTCATCTTCAGGGGCTACCAGCCCAACCCAGTTCCATTGGAAATGCAGGAGCAGCTGCACTAAACCCACATACTGAGCAGATTCACTGGGATTAATCCAGAAGAAATAAGGATAAACTTTTCTGTCTCCTTGAGTGAACTCAAAGCCAACGCCTAGCTGGAGAAAGTGAGATTTTGATCTTAAGGGTCACCATTATGTGGATTATTGGCTCACTGAGTGACAAACTTAATTTTCTGGCTTTGTTAGGAAGAAGGAATACATATTAGGAAGAAGAGATTATGTATTTTGCTTTGTGATATTGTGTCAAAAGCCAAGGAAATGTCAAATTATACAGAGAATATTCTAACTACACTACTTTTATGAAGAATAGATTAGGAAGGAATTCCTCTTGGCAAATACCACATTTCAATATAGCTCATTATCTAGCACTTTTGGCTTCTATAAAAACATATCTCGACACAAAAATATAAATATAGGTCCCCCAAACCCCTTTTCCACCTTTAGCTTCACTGTGTGCTTTGTTGTTTGTCTACCCCATACTCTATCCAATGAGGCCCTCTTACCTGTGGGACCTTGAAGATGCTGAAGATGGAGGCCATCTGCCTTGAGGATCTGGGGTTGAGATCTCCGATGACAGAGAGTAAAGGGTGCTGCCTGTCACATTTGTAACCTGGAACTATTTGGCCTCTTGTGGAGAGAAGGGAGAGGCTGATTATGGAAATCTCCTTCTGAATCTGAGAATTGCTATAGATGTGGAAGCCAAGGGTGATGTTGGGGAGGAGAGTCAGATCCTTGCTGACCTCTGTGACTGCAAATATCAAAGCTACGAACTGCTGGTAGTTCTTGGGTACGACTCTAAAGTGAGAAAATCATCAGGGAAATTTTAAGGAAAGCATGTGTGGAGTAGGTCATGTCATTTTTAAAAACACCCTTTGCAGCAGGAACTCCCAAATTCCTTTGGGTTTTTTTCATTGTTAAGGCTGTTCCTTGATTAATGGCCTTGACAGCAAGGAGAAAATCCTGTTTATCCATATCACAGATTTTTTTTATATTCCTCCATCAGACCTCCCTTCTTCACTTTGCTCCAATGAGTATAGTTCTTCCCAACTGCTTCTCTTCCACCCTCATTAATTTTCTTCCCTCTTGAAGCAGCTTCTTCAGGTCTGGAAACCACTGTTGAGCAGTAGGTATGACAGCATACGTTTACTGAAGGGCCATTTATGAGCAATCCTGATTCCAAAATTGATGGATTTTTTTACAACTCCTTGACACTGTAAATGGGTTGACCTCATCTTTGAGTTTTGTATCAGGAGTTTATGTCCAAATTAATTCTGTAAGTCAATTTCTTCACTAGGCCAGCACAGTTTCTAAAGTGTTGTCCTTCCTCACTTTTTTGGGTGGTTTATTAGCTTCCTGATTGAGAGTCCTGGAAAGACTGAGAATTCTTGCCTATTTTATGAGTTTGGTTTTTTATTGAGAAAATCACAAACATCTGAACAACGTTAGGGCATTGCAAACCTCACTAGAACCAATATTTCTGATAAGAGTCCTTGAACAAACCAAATAATTATTTACATGTTTCATTTTTAAGTGAAACTTACAAAATCTCCCCCAGAAATGAAGAGGTTTTTTTTTAAAGGATTTGAAGTAGAATGAATATACAGTTCCCATGGGAAAATTCCCACCAATAATGACATCACCAGGCCTGTAAAAGTCTCTCGTAGTGTGTAAAGTGTTTCTCAACACACACCCAGTTTGCATCTTCTTAGCAGAAGTTGGAGGCAGGAGCCAGAAGAGCAGCAGCAGCAGGAGGAGGAGAGGCAGCCCAGACATTCTTCTCACCTTTCCTCCTAGATCAGGAACCAAAAGGGTGTTTTGTGTGTGCAGAGACTGAATTGCAGGGAGCCCTTGAAATCTCAGCAGAGCTTTAGCAGAAGAGAGATAGTCTGTGCCTCCTGGATGGCCCCAAAGCAAATTTATATTGAATGATGCTTCCTGTTACCTGTGTATGGTCTGTGACCAAAGAGGATACTAAGGACAGACAAGTCTCACCAAACCCTGAAGTTGCCTCTTCACAACACAAGGCAAGGTGACACGTCCTGCCTCCACTGGGAGAACTCCGAGTATTTAATTTAAAGCAGGTTTCAACTTGGAAGATTTTTGTGGGTAGAAATCCATAGGGGATACATTAGAGATTGCTGTTCTTCTGATAATTGCATGGAAAAGCAATTTTCTTATTTAATGAGCAATACACCAGATAGAGAAAAATGAGTTTGGATTTCCTATTATTAATCCACAGATCAGATGCACTGGACAATCAAGGTGGAATTGTGTATTTGAGTCATGTGAAACTGAGCATGTGCACACAAGGTGGAGTTTGGCCTCTTCCATAGGTTGTTTGGATAGTATAAGTGTTGATGGGGCATGGTGGCCCTTGACAATCAATTGAATCCTAGTAAGTCTGGGTAATCACACCAACACTTGGATGGAATAAGTGGTTTATAAATACTAACATGGCAGGTGACGTAATTAGACACTAATTCTTCCGATAGACCTTAATAGTTGGCAAGAGAATTTCTCAAGGTATTAGGTTAAATTAAACTCTATGTGAAGATTTTCCAGGAATGAGTTGGAATCAGAAAAGTTTGCCTGCTGTGTTTGTCTTGGGAAGCAGGTCTTCAGAATTGTGAACTGGTGTGGGAAAGACACCATCACCAAATGGCAAACGTCTGGGTTGGCTGAGGTAATAGGAGTGTGCCCATGGTATTATGTGGTTCTCTCCATTCCCTGGAGCTCATTCCATTCAGTGTTAGTTGGAGGGGAGACACTGAGCCCCAACCTCTGGTTTTCAAGGTACCTCAATGAGTCCTTCTCGTTTCAAAGTCAAGTATCACCCTTACCCTGACGGTATTCAATTATACAACCATTGATTGACCAAGCAATGAGGTCAAGATTTTGCCCTAGTACCCGAAGCCTATGGAATGGGGAGGAACAGTCTCCATTTTAATCCTAGTAGAATCAAGCAGCTGTGGATGATTGGTCCTCCCAGCACTGGGGACACTGGATCTTTGATCTTGCATGACTTGCTTAGGACTGCTGTGCACTCTGGGTGTCTTCCTGGACTCTCAGCTCCTCCTCCAAAAGCAGATGTTAGTGATGGTAGTTTTTTTGTAAAGCTTCGATTTGTTCAAAAGGATGATATTGAGCTGTGGAGAGTCTGAATGCCACAAAATCAACAAAGAAAATGAAGGCAAGAAGAAAGGTTGGAAGCAGAAAGTCTCTATTATTGGGATCAGACCAGGAACGGAACTGGATCAAGCATAAATTCATCCGTGAGAGAGATGTGGTTCCTGCATCTCTCAAGGAGGTTGTGGCTATCCCCCTCCTCAAGGAAGTGATCCCATCATACTGGCCAATGTCAACCCTGAAGCTGATCTGGCTGAAGCCATCTTGAGGGTTCAGTCAGAAGTGGGCTGCACATACTTTAACAACTGGTTCGCCAGAAATGTTCATCTTCCTCGCTTGTGCACGGCTTCAAACTCCCTGCAAGTCTTTTTAGGCAGCCGCAGTGAGTACAGCAGGCGAGGCGTGGAACTCAGCTGGGCTGTGTGGGTGGGGCCAGTGAGCCAGAGTGTTAGCAATATAGGACAGAATAGCGCTAGGGCCGGTGGGTGGGCCCAGCCGGTGGTCAGGACTACCAGTTCCCCTGAACTGGTCTGACCAGGCAACAGCCCACCTCTGGGTTCAGTGCTGCCACACTGGAGCAAAGGACTTTTACTTTTAATTCGGTGAAAACTAAGGGGCCCCTCAGAGCTGGTTTTCACCAGATATGTGCCAATATGATCTTTCCAATAAAGCTATTCTTATTTTGGATTCCACCTGCCTTTAAGTTTTTGCTTGCAATGGATCTATTATTTGGAATCTCCACAGCCAATTTTCATCCAGTATGCAATATGCCTACTTTTTCAAAAATTTATTAATCAATTTGTTTTATTCCACTGAGTGTCCCTGTTATCTGGGAGCATCGTCAATACTACAAATAAGAATTTCAAAAAGTGTCATTTGGTCCTTGGAACATTTATGAATGGTAGTGCTGGGAACACTTCTCAGATTTACACTTCTACGCACACCTCCCCCTCCCCTCTACACCCCTCCCCCAATTTAAGGAAGGAGGTGCTTTTTCTTTTGAGTGGCAGTTCTGACATCCCACCATCAAACTGCCCCACAGGATCTTACACCTACTTGAAGACAGCCATTGTTTGAATAAATGTATACACCACCAACGAATAAAAACTAGCTTTTCTTTTGGGAGACTCCTTTTAACTCCCTCCAACCATGATTTTGCCAATCTCCTGCTAACATGTTCATTTTTTCATCAAGTTCATTCCTCAGAACCAAGAACCCTCTACGTTTCTAAATTCATTTCCATGCCTTTTAAGTAGGGGTGAAATCCAGCAGGTTCTGACAGCTTCTGGAGAACCGATAGCGGAAATTTTGAGCAGTTTGGAGAACCAGCAAATACCATCTCTGTCTGGCCCCAGAATGGGGTGGGAATGGAGGTTTTGCAATATCCTTCCCCCAGGAGTGGGGAGAGAATGGAGATTTTGCGGTATCCTCCTCCTGCCACGTCCACCAAGCCACACCCAAAGAACAGGTAATAAAAAAATTTGGATTTCACCACTGTTTTTAAGTCCTCCAATTTCCCCATCTTGATTGTATGCTGTAACACACACACACACACACACACACACACACACACTTCCTAAAGACTGAATTCTTCCAGACAGTCACTGGAACAAAGTGAAAAGTGTTCTTGTTAACAGTTCATATCAATTTCTCTGTCAAACACAGCTATCTTGGTTTTTGATATATAATTTTTCAAATGCATACTCATAGCAAGGATGTATATCTATCTATGGAACGATTTTTGGAAATGATTCGAGTCCTTAGATAACATCAGCATATAGTAGTACAAGACATTTGTCTTCTCAAATAGCCACTTTTTAAAGTATTTCCTGACCTCTTATCTCTAATTTCTTTAAAGAAATCAGAGAGTATCATAAAACAAGGTCTTCCTCCCTACTCAGTAATCAATTGTTTAATTATTTGTTCAAGAAAGAACAAGCCATGATGTATTCATCTATCTATCTATCTATCTATCTATCTATCTATCTATCTATCTATCTATCTATCTATCTATCTATCCATCCATCCATCCATCTATCCATCCATCCTGCCTTCCATCCTTCCTTCCTTCCTTCCATCCATCTTCATAACAGTCACAAAGAATAAATAAGGTATGAAATGCTGCGGCCAGAAATTAATCACATGATCTTATTGATGAAAAATGTAGCTTTCTCACTTAAGTTAATAGAAATTAAAACAGTATGGTTCATATAAACTCCATACCTTTTAAAAAAACTAATGGCCAATTGAATGAAAAAGTTAGGAGGAAAAGGCAAACCCTTGCTAATCTATTGGAAAAAAAGTCTTAAAAACACTAATAGTGAACACAACACATTTTTATAGCCAATCAGATTAAAAAAAGAGAACAGGCATGTTGGAAAGTAATAACAACATCTTTACCTTATTATCATTTATTTCCAAGTTGATCATGGGGCCTCCCTGGGAAGAACTGGCATTAATTAAAAATAAAAGGATGGGTGTTTGTTGCTGATTATTAGAAAGTTTGTGATTAGCACATCACTTGATTTAGAATGATTTAAGGAAAAAGCACCTCTCTCATCATTTATATTAAAAATCAAAAACTAAAATGTCAAAATTAAACATACATCCCCATATACATCAGAGATTTTTATGTTTCATTATATTCTCTCTACAATTGAGATTTGGTTTAAATAGGATAATGTAGCACTTGGGGAAAAAGATACAAGCCAAGAGACCTGCCCCAGAGGCCAAGATGGAGAAGATCTCCACGGCCACCATGGACTTCCCTTTGGTGCTCAGGTAGGAGGGGAGGAAGCTGATCCAAACACTGCAAAAGACCAGCATGCTGAAAGTAATGAACTTGGCTTCATTAAAGCTGTCAGGCAATTTCCTAGCCGTAAAGGCCACTGTGAAACTGATGAGGGCCAGAACACCCAGGTAGGAGAGGACAGTGTAAAACATTAAAGCAGAGCCTTCATTACATTCCAAGATGGCCTCTCCTACTAAAGAGTGGAAGTCAAAGTTGGGAAATGGAGGGGAGGTTGCCAGCCAGGTGGCACAAAGAACTCCTTGGACCAGGGGACAAGCTAAGACAATGGAGTTGGTCAGAGGTTTTCCTAAGAGTTTCCTTGTCTTGTTCCCTGGCTTGGTAGCCATGAAGGCCAGAACCACCATGACAGTTTTTGCCAAGACGGAGGACACTGCAAGGGAAAAGAGAATGACAAAGGCAGTTTGTCGGAAGAGACAGGTGATCTTCCCTGGTCGACCAATGAAGAGGAAGGAGCAGAGGAAGCAGAAGAGGAGGGAGACCAGGAGGACGTAGGTGAGATCTCTGTTGTTGGCCTTGACAATTGGTGTGTTGTGATATTTACGGAAAATCACCAGAACTGCCAATGTGATCACAGAGAGAGAAAGAGCGAGAGAAACTAAAATGAATCCCAGGCTGTCTTGATAGGAAAGGAAATGGATCTTCTTGTCAATGCAGTGATCCTTCTCCTTGTTGGGATATTGGTTTTCTGGGCAGGGGTCAAGTGAGCTGCATCTGAAATCGAAAGTTAGTGTGAATTTCTTGGTGATTCAACAAGGGCAAATTATCCGTCCATACTGACAATGCTGGGAATAGCCAGAAAAAGGGATTGGTGTCTGGTTTTCCTGATGGGATGTTAAAGTAGGAGTAGAAAGCCAAGTAGGGAACCATGAATTGTGCTCCAAAATCAACTGAAGCTGACCTGATCAAAGCCACCTTGAGAGCTTCAATGTTGTCACGCTGGAGCTGAAGGATAGGGAGGGGGGATTTTAGATAGCTGGGATTTTGATAGCCAAAACAAAATATTTTCTCTTGGGATCCAAGGACATTCTCACACCTGGTCAGAGGAAGATGCAGTGATGTCGACAGGCAACCAGACAGCACCTTGATTGGACCATGTGACTGATTGTTTTGAGAAAGTGACAACCTTTAATTAGGTGTAAACCGTGGGAACCTTCAGAGTCAGTTTTCACCAGATCTGTGCCAATATGATATATCCGATAAAGCTTTTCTTTCAGGAATCTACCTGCCTTGAAGTTTTGTTTGATATGTGTGTATTACTTGGATCCCTGACACCAACCTGTATTAAATTGATATTAAGTTAAGATTCATGAATTGAGAGGGTCTGCTGAAAAGAAATATGAATATATTGAAGCATATAAATCCTACCAAGCTGATGCCAAAATTAACACTTTTCCATTGAATGGTTTCCTTGATCCTGGAAGATTAATCAACATTTGAATGTGCTACCTGTCTGATTAGAAATGGTTCCTTCTGGACAAGGGTCACATTGGTAGCAGCAAACTGGCTCGCCCTCTGGAACGTTTCTCCTCTCTCCTGCCTGGCACCTCTTCATGCCACACCTGGCAAAGGGCACCTTCTAAAAAAGAGAAGAGATATATTGCAGGTGGCTCAGCAAAGATTATTTTTCATTTATTCATTTGTACATTGCTCTTTCCATCTTTAGAATGTCTTCAAAAGAAATGGTTTACCAGTAACCAGGATAAACTCCAGAGGGAGTCAGGCCAATGCAATCCTGACCCATTAATGGATGCTGGAGACTGGAACTGGGACCTCAAATTCAAAAGAAGGCTTGTGACATGGAGCTACAGCTTTTCTAAAAGAAAGAATTATGAGTCAAATCTCGAATGTGTTCAACTCAAAAGCATGTTTTTTCATCAAATCCCTGAATTTAATGGGTTTCCCAGTGAAAGGGTGTTATGCATCTCCTGGAATGAATGAATCCTTTTCTGAATTTACAACTTTTCCTTCCAGCTTACCTTTGTGACCCAGATGATTTCATCGGAGTTAGTGGTGAAATCTTGTCCTTGGGAAGCTGTGGAATCTATTTGCCCAACTTTCATGGGGACAAAAGATTGATTGGGGAGGAAAAGCCAGTTGACAAGATCATAATGAGGAGAAACCAATCCACTTTCTGAGAAGGAGACTTCTTCCCTAGCACTGTTGTTGAACTTGCTGTTCCTCAGATAGGGGAGAATCTGGGGAAAAAAAGACATCTGGACTAATTGGCTGAACTCCACACAGAGTACATCCTGGTTTCTATCATAATCAGCCTAGGAGATGGGTCTATATCTGAGAAGCTAAATGAGTTCCCTTGATGGAGATCTAAGTAATCAGATGTAACATCAAATATTCAACTTCAATGACAATACATTTTCTTTATCATTGCACATTAGTATCATGGCTTCTTCAATTCCAGTCTTACAAGAGTGATAGCTACATACAAACATTTTTATGCCATATTCCAAATTACATTGTGTAGTTCTGCCCTGTGATACTTGGCAAGCTACATTTTCAGTTTTATTTGGGCCCATAGTTTTGTAAATGACAAATCCAAGCTAGACTTTCTCTAGAAATAGAGAAATTGTAGCTTGCAAAGAAGTAGATGTGACCAATTGGGGGCCATGTAGAAGGTTTGTCCTGCCCTGGTTTATCACTTCACTGTCTAGAGAGGAAAAATTAAGCCTTTGATGTTGAAAAGTCTGATGAATTTAAGATCAGGAACCCATTAGGACCAAGTTAACTTCTTCCCCATATGCTGAAGTTGGCAGAGACTTAACGCAACAAAGAAGGCAGTACAAGAAATGGCATACTAAAAAAAATGGAGTGGACTCAGAAATAATTCTAAGCCATAATAATCAACATTAATATGAACTGAGTGTCTTTTTACAGATGGGATTCAGGCTACCTACTGAGAGAAAAAAGAGGAGGATCTACCATGCTGACTAGGACTTCAACTGACCTGTCGAAGCATCTCTTCCACAAATGCACTCAGATTAGGACCATGTTGGGTTCTTCTGCATATGCTGAGCTTGACAGAAGCTTAACCCAACAAACAAAGCAGTAGAAGAAATGGCACACTCTCAGGCAACCACTGATGTCCTTCCAGGAAGTTCTAGGAAGCTCTTTGCTCTTATGAACAATCGGCTTCTTTTAATTCTCTTTTTCCGCCATCTATCCCTTTTCAACAAAAACCTCTTACCGGTACTTAATTCAAATGACATGTTTCCATAATTGCTATCTTAATCTCTTCTTAGGTACATTTTACATACAGATATTTAATCAGTAAATCAAGAAATGCAAAGAGGTAATTTTCTACCTAGACAAATAAAAAGTCACTGGGATTACCTGCCATGATTGAATATTTGAGATCCTCTTTCCAAGCCTCATCATGGTTGGTTGTGCTCCAGATCCATGCATTGCATGTAATGCATGTGCCACAGCATAAATGGCATTGTAGATGTGGTAACTTTCACCTTCCATGCTTGTTTCAAAAACGTAAGAAGGTAAACTTTGTAAATTCTCTCTTCCAGTACATTTTTTCTCTCCCTTTGGAAAGATCCTGCCTGGATTGTCCATCATGCAGCCAAACAACCTTTCCCAACATAATAGGAGAAAGACGTCTCCTTGTGGCTTCAAGGGGTCTAAAGACAGGAGGAAATGACTGAATTCTGAGACATCCCCAGTGTGGGGCCTAAAATGCAAAGCCCCATGGAAGGGCTTAACTAATTTTGATACGTCTTGATTCCCCAGCACACTAAGTTTCCAATGGGAAGTTAAGATCCAAACTTTCTGAAATGATGTCTTTCTCAAATATTCATAGATACCCATTACCACCTGTACATTTGTAATACTATTGGAGTCTCCAAATAGAACAATCACTTCAGCTTTAGACCAAGTCTCTGAAATATGCAGTATTTTTAACATTGAAATTTTAAGAAAATTTGATTTCAACTTTTCAGTGAAAGCCAGGCAGATCTCCTTCTCCTGGAGCATTGGCGTCAGAGTTGAGATGAAACGGTCTCCTCTGTCATCTTCAGGGGCCACCAGCCCAACCCAGTTCCATTGGAAATGCAGGAGCAGCTGCACTAAAGCCACATACTGAGCAAATTCACTGGGATTAATCCAGAAGAAGGAAGGATAAACTCTCCTCTCTCCCTGAGTGAACTCAAAGCCAACACCTAGCTGGAGAAAGTGAGTTTCTTGATAGAGTAAATTTTAAGGGTCACCATTATGTGGATCATTGCCCCACCTTGCTCGCTTTGAGTGACCAGCTTAATTTTTTGGCTTTTTTAGGAAGAAGGCTTACATATTAGGAAGAAGAGGTTATGTATTTTGCCTGGTGATGATGTGTCAAAAGCCAAGGGAATGTCAAATTAATACAGAGAATATACTAACTACACTACTTTTATGAAGAATAGATTAGGAAGGAATTCCTCTTGGCAAATACCACATTTCAATATATGTCATTATCTATCACTTTTGGCTTCTATAAAAACACACAAAATATAAATATAGGTCCCCGCAAACCCCTTTTCCACCTTTAGCTACACTGTGTGTTATTTGTCTACCCCATACTCTATCCAATGAGGCCCTCTTACCTGTGGGACCTTGAAGATGCTGAAGATGGAGGCCATCTGCCTTGAGGATCTGGGGTTGAGATCTCCGATGACAGAGAGCAGAGGATGCTGCCTGTCACAATTGTAACCTGGAACCAGTCGGCCTCTTGTGGAGAGAAGGGAGAGGCTGATTATGGAAATCTCCACCTCAGACTGAAAATTGCTATAGATATGGAAGCCAAGGGTGATGTTGGGGAGGAGAACCAGATCCTTGTTGATCTCTGTGACTGCAAACACCAAGGCCATGAATTGCTGGTAGTTCTTGGGTCCAATTCTACAGTGAGAAAATCATTAGGGAGATTTTAAGGAAAGCTTGTATTGATGGGGTTTATCCGGCTTATTTTTCCAACGTCCTTTGTAGCAGGAAGTTCCAAATTCCATTGTGTTGGTTTCATTGTTAAGGATGTTCCTTGATTAATGGCCTTGATGGAAAGGAGAAAATCCTCTTTATCCATATCACAGATCATTTTATATCCCTCCATCAGCCCTCCCTTCTTCACTTTGTTTCAATGATTGTAGTCCTTCCCAATCGCTTCTCTTTCACTATAATTAATTTGTTTCCCTCTTGAAGCAGCTTCTTCAGGTCTAGAAACTATTTTGTAATTTATTTATTTATTTATTTAGTCAAACACATACAACATAGCATGGACAGGTAATTACATAAACAGAAAGAAACGAAGTAAGTACAGATAAGTGGGGACATTGTTGAGCACAAGACTACAGCCGGGGGTGACAGCATACATTTACCGAAGGCCATTATTTAGGAGCAATCATGATTCCAAAACAAATGGATTTTTTTTACCACAAGTCTACACTGTAAACAGATTGACACCATCTTTGAATTTTGAATCAGAAATTTGTCCAAATTAATATTGTAAGTCAACTTCTTCACTAAGGCAGCAGAATTTCCTCACTTTATTTGGTGCGTTATTAGCTTTCTGATCAAGAGTTCTGGAAAGATGGAGAATTCTCCATATTCTCCATATTTTATGAGTTTGGTTCTTTATTTGAAAAAAAGCACAAAGATCTGAACTATGCTAGGGCATTGAAAACATCACTAGAACAAATATTTTTGAAGAGAGTCTCTGAACACAAAGCAAACCAAATAATTATTTACGTCTTTCCCCTTTGGGTGAAACTTACATAATAGTCTCCAGAAATAGAGATGGTTTTACTTTAAAGGATTTGAATTTGAATATATGTGAAGTTCCCAGGGGAAAATTCCCACCAATAATGACATCACCAGGCCTGTAAAACTCTCTCTTAGTCTTTAAAATGTCTGTCAACACACACCCAGTTTGCATCTTCTTAGCAATGGTTGGAGGCAGGAGCCAGAAGAGCAGCAGCAACAGGAGAGGCAGCCCAGTCATTCTTCTCACCTTCTCCTCTAAATCAGAAATCAAGATGTTTTTGTTTTTTTTTGCAGAAGTTGAATTTCAGGGAGCCCTTGAAATCTCAGCAGAGCTTTAGCAGAAGAGAGACAGTCTGTGGCACCTGAATGGCCCCCAAGGTAAATTTATATTAAACGGTGCTTCCTCTTACCTGTGTATGGTCTGTGACCAAAGAGAATACTAAGGCCATACAAGTCTCACCAAACCCTGAAGTTGCCTCTTTGCAACACAAGGCAAGATGACATGTTCTGCCCCCACCGGGAGAACTCCAAGTATCTAATTTAAAGCAGGTTTTATGTCAGAAGATCTTCATGGGTAGAAATCCATAGGGGATACATTAGAAATTACCATTCTCCTGATAATTACAAGGAAAAACAATTTTCCTATGCACTGAGCAATACACCAGGTAAAGAAAAATAATTTTGGGACTCTTGTTGTTAATCCACAGATCAGATGCTGTTGAGAGTCAAGGTGAAGTTGGGTATTTGAATTATGTGAAACTGAGCATGGAGTTTGGCCTCTTCCATAGTTTGTTTGGATAGTATAAGTCTTCATGGGGCATGGTGGCCCTTGACAATCAGTTGTGCCCTAGTAAGTCTGGGCAATCATACCAACACTTGGATGGACTAAGTAGTTTATAAATACCAACATGGCAGGGGATGAAATTAGACACTAACTTCTCCCATAGAACTTAAAAAAGAGAAACTTCCTCACAGTGAGGACAATTAACCAATGGAACAGCTTTTCTTCAGACGATGTGGGTGCTTTATCTCTGGAGGTTTTTAAGAAGAGACTGGAGAGTCATGTGTCTGAAATGGGGAAGGATCTCATGGTTGAGTGGGGAGGGGGGCTGGACTAGAAGACCTTTAAGGTCCCTTCCACCTCTATTCTGATTTTGATCATCAGCCTTTTTCCCTCTGTTGAATCATTTCTATCTTTCTGCACCTATTTACACACCCTATTATTGTTCCCTTCATTTTCCCTTCTGTCATAAAGACTGAATTGGTCCAGGCAGTCACTGGGACACAGAGATTGTGCAGCTGTCTGACAAGGGCTTCCTTAAAGCTGTTCATTCCATTTCTTGCTTCTTGTTCATTCCATTTCCCCATAAATCACAACCATCTTGTTGTTGTGTATATTACCTTCCAAATACTTACCATAGAGAGGATGTATCTCAAATCTATGAACATTTATTGCAAATCATTTGAGTTCTCAGAGATCATACTGTCCACTGTATATAAGAGTAAACAGACATTTGCATGCCCAAATAACCAACCGTTAAGCATGTCCTGTATTCTTACCTGTAAATTCATTAAATAAGCAAGAGAATATCACACAACCATATTTTTCTTACTACTCACAATACATTGCATTTAACTTCACCCTTCCTTCCCTCCCTCCCTCCCTCCTTCCTTCTTTCCTTCCTTTCTTCCTTCCTTCCCTCTACCCACCCATCCCCCACTCACCTTCCTTCTTCGTAATATTTGGAAAAAATATTAAGAAGGGAGCAAGAGCAGGAAAATATCCATCAGTATCAATTTCACATGAACTTATTTATTAATAAAGTATGTTTCTCAATTAACATAATAGAGGATAAAACAATATAGTTCACAATAAGTGCTAGAATTAAAGAAAAAAACCTCTAATAGTCAATTGAAAGGAAAAATTTCAGTAGGAAATTCAGCAAAGCCTCAGGCATCAGTGGAAGGGAACAATCTTAAAAACACTTGGAGTAAAAGAAACCCAACATATTATTAAATATGCTTTTGATTATAATTAATTAAATGGGAAACTATCATTTTGGAAATTAATATCCAAATACACAATATCAATGTTTATTATAATGTTGATCTTTGGGACAACTAGCATTAATGAAAAAAGTGGGTGATTATTGCAGATGAACAGACATTCTGAGATTACTCACATCACTTGATTTCCAATTGTTTAAGGGAGAAGCCCGCCTCTGATTTCCTCTTTTTAAAGAAATGAGATCAAATTGAAAAATGTCCAAAATCAAAATAAAACCTCCCAATCCCTGTATAAATGGAGGTGGAACGAGGCATTTTAATTGGTTTTTATATTGTATTTTTTAATGTAAACCAGCTGGAGACACCTGTGTGTAAATTGGGTAGCAATATAAATATGTTTCATATTGATAATCAGAGATTATAATCAGAGATTCTTATGCCTCATTATATTCTCTCTGCAATTGAGATTGGGTTTAAATAGGATAATGTAGCATTTGGGGAAAAAGATACAAGCCAAGAGACCAGCCCCAGAGGCCAAGATGGAGAAGATCTCCACGGCCACCATGGACTTCCCTTTGGTGCTCAGGTAGGTGGGGAGGAAGGTGATCCAAACACTGCAAAAGACCAGCATGCTAAAAGTAATGAATTTGGCTTCATTAAAGCTGTCAGGCAGTTTCCTAGCCAAAAAAGCCACAGTGAAACAGACAAGGGCCAAAAAACCCAGGAAGGCAAGGACAGCATAAAACATTAAAGCAGAGCCTTCATTACATTCCAAGATGGCCTCTCCTACTAAAGAGTGGAAGTCAAAGTTGGGCAATGGAGGGGAGGTGACCAGCCAGGTGGCACAAAGAACTACTTGGACCAGGGGACAGGCTAAGACAATGGAGTTAGTAAGTGGTTTTCCTAAAAATTTCCTTGTCTTGTTCCCTGGCTTGGTGGCCATGAAGGCCAGAACCACCATGACAGTTTTTGCCAAGATGGAGGAAACTGCAAGGGAAAAGAGAATGGCAAAGGCAGTTTGTTGGAAGAGACAGGTGAGCTTCCCAGGTCGACCAATGAAGAGGAAGGAGCAGAGGAAGCAGAGCAGGAGGGAGACCAGGAGGACGTAGGTGAGATCTCGGTTGTTGGCCTTGACAATTGGTGTGTTGTGATTTTTACAGAAAATCACCAGAACTGCCAATGTGATCACAGAGAGAGAAAGAGCGAGAGAAACTAAAATATATCCTAGGGTGTCTTGATAGGCAAGGAAGTGGATCTTCTTGGCAATGCAGTGGTCCTTGTCCTTGTTGGGGTATTGGTTTTCTGGGCAGGGGTCACAGTGAGCTGCATCTGAAATCAAAAGTCAGTGTCAATTTCATAGTGAATCAACAAAGGCAAATCATCCGTCTATGCTGACAATGCTGGGAATAGGTTAGCCAGAAAAAACAGATCTGTTCTCTGGCTCAACATCTCTTCTTTAAACTTCAAATCCACTCATTCAAACTTTTTTCTTTCTTTCTTTCTTTCTTTCTTTCTTTCTTTCTTTCTTTCTTTCTTTCTTTCTTTTTTTTTTTGCAGGAAAGATGTAACGGACATAGGTAGATGCTCTGTCTCTGACAGGCCTATGAACTTCCTGGGATATCGAGTGTTCTGATAGAAGAGGCAGGTCCTTAATAAAAAATAAAGCTTGAATCTCACACCCCATTTGTTCACAAAAAGATTGGTGTCTGGTTTTCCTGATGGGATGTAAAAGTAGGAGTAGAAAGCCTAGTAGGGAACCCATGAATTGTGCTCCAAAATCAACTGAAGCTGACCTGACCAAAGCCACCTCGAGAGCTTCAATGTTGTCACTCTGGAGCCGAAGGATAGGGAGGGGGGATTTTAGATAGCTGGGATTTTGATAGCCAAAAAAATTTTTTTTCTCTTGGGCACCAAGGACATTCTCACACCTGGTCAGAGGAAGATGGAGTGATGTTGACAGGCAACCAGACAGCACCTTGATTGGACCATTTGACTGATTATTTTAAGAAAGCGACAAATTTCTAATTAGGTGAAAATCACGGGAACCTTCAGAGTCAGTTTTCACCAGATCTGTGCCAATAGGATATATCCAATAAAGCCATTCTATGAGCAATTTACCTGCCTTGGAGTTTTGCTTGATATTTGTGTATTACTTGGAACCCTGACACCAACCTGTATTGAATTTATATTAAGTTAAGATTCATGAATTAAGAGGGTGTGCTGAAAAGAAATATGAATATATTGAAGGATATAAATCCTACCAAGCTGATGCCAAAATTAACACTTTTCCATTGAATGGTTTCCTTGATCCTGGAAGAGCAACATTTGAATATGCTACCTGTCTTATTAGAAATGGTTCCTTCTGGACAAGGGTCACATTGGTAGCAGCAAACTGGCTCGCCTTCTGGAACGCTTCTTTTCTCTCCTGGCTGGCATCTCTTCATGCCACACCTGGCAAAGGGCACCTTCTAAAAAAGAGAAGAGAGATATTGCAGGTGGCTCAGCAAAGATTATTCTTCATTTATTCATTTGTACATTGCTCTTTCCATCTTTAGAATGTCTTCAAAAGAAATGGTTTACCAGTAACCAGGACAAGTTCCAGAAGGAGTCAGGCCAATGGAATCCTGACCCACTAATGGATGCTGGAGATTGGAACTGGGACCTCAAAATACGAAGGAAGGCTTGTGACATGGAGCTAAACATTTTCTAAAAGAGAGACTCATGAGGATCCATCTGAATGGGAATGGCCCACAGAAATCATTCCTGCCTGTTTAATTGTGTCCTGGGTTTCAAGAAGCAAATCTTCCCAATCTTACCTCATATTGAACTTTTCAGAAGTCAAATCTCAAATGTGTTAATAGAATGTTTTTTTCATCAAATTCGTGAATTTTACTGTTTCCCAGTTAAGAAGGTGCTGTGCATCCCATGGAGTGAATGAATCCTGAATTTATAATGTTTCCTTCCAGCTCACCTTTGTGGCCCAGATGATTTCATTGGAGTTAATGGTGAAATCTTGTCCTTGGGAAGCTGTGGAATCCATTTGCCCAACTTTCATGGGGACAAAAGATTGATTGGAGAGAAAAAGCCAGTTAAGAAGGTTATAACGAGTAGACACCAATCCACTTTCTGAGAAGGAGACTTCTTCCCTAGCACTGTTGTTGAACTTGATGTTCCTCAGATAGGGAAGAACCTGAAAGAAAAGACAGCTGGAATAATTGGCTGAACACCACACATAGGACATCCTGGTTTCTTTCATAATGTGATGGCCATCAGCCTAGGAGATGGGTCTATATCTGAGAAGCTAAATGAGTTCCCTTGATGGAGATCTAAGCAATCAGAAGTAACATCAAATATTCAACTTCAATGACAACACATTTTCTTTATCATTAGTCATTAATATCATGGGTTCTTCAAGTCCAGTCTTACAAAAATGATAGCTACATACAAACATTTTAATGCCATATTCTAAATTTCATTGTGTAGTTTTGCCTTGTAATACTTGGCAAGCTACATTTTTAATTTTATTTGAGTCCATGACAAATGCATTTTAGGCATGATTAATTAAATTGAAGGGGTCCTTTGTGCTCTTTGAGCATGGTTGTTTTCTTGCAGATGTTTCATGGCCTAAAATGGATAACATTGATAGTGATATCACTCCTTTCTAGCACTGATGATGCTACCTAGTTGGGTCATGAAATGTCTGCAAGAAATCAACTAAATTCAAAGAGCACCAAGACTCTTCATTTCAATCCTGAGCTAGAATATTCTTCTTTATTGGTAAATACTCTCTATCATAACTTTGCAAGCTAGACTTTCTCTAACTGATAGTCAAAGAGAGCAGAACGAAGAAGTAGATCTGACCAAGTGTAGGCCATGTAGAAGATTTGTCACTTCACTGTCTAGAGAGGAATAATTCAGCCTTTGATATTGAAAAATCTGATGAATTTCAGATCAGGAATCCATTAGGACCAAGTTGAGTTCTTCTGCATATGCTGAAGTTGACAGAGACTTAACCCAACCAACAAGGCAGTACAAGAAATGGCATACTAAAAAAATGGAGTGGACTCACAAATAATTCTAAGACACAATAACCAACGTTAATATGAACTGAGTGTCTTTTTACAGATGGGATTCAGGCTACCTACTGAGAGAAAACGAGGAGGTTCTACCATGCTGACGAGGACTTCAACTGACCTGTTGAAGCATCTCTTCCACAAAGGCACTCAGATTAGGACCATGTTGTGTTCTTCTGCCTATGCTGAGGTTGACAGAAGCTTAACACAACAAACAAAGCAGTACAAGAAATGGCACACTCTCAGACAGCCACTAATGTCCTTCCAGGAACTTCTAGGAAACTCTTTGCTCTTATGAATAATTGGTTTGGTTTAATTCTCTTTTTCTGCCTTTCCAACAAAATCCTCTTACTGATACTTATTTCAAATGACAGTTTTCAATAATTGCTATCTTAATCTCTTCATAGATACATTTTACATACAGATCAAGAAATGCATAGAGATAGTTTTCTACCTAGACAACTACCTATCATTTATCTGCTCTGTGGATCAAATAAAAAGTCACTGGGATTACCTGCCATGATTGAATATTTGAGATCCTCTTCCTAAGCTTCATCATGGTTGGTCGTGCTCCAGATCCATGCATTGCATGTAATGCATGTGCCACAGCATAAATCGCATTGTAGATGTTGTAACTTTCACCTTCCATGCTTGTTTCAAAAATGTAAGAAGGTAAATTTTGTAAATTCTCCCTTCCTGTACATTGTTTCTACATTGTGGCTTCAAGGGGTCTAAAGACAGGAGGAAACGGCTGAATTCTGAGACATCCCCAGTGTGGGGCCTAAAATGCAAAGCCCCATGGAAGGGCTTTACTACTTTCGATACGTCTTGATTCCTCACCACACTAAGTTTCCAATGGGAAGTTAAGATCCAAACTTTCCAAAATGATGTCTTTCTCAAATGTTCATAGATACTTATTGCTACCTGTACATTTTTAATACTATTGGGATCTCCAAATAGAACAATCACTTCAGCTTTAGACCAAGTCTCCGAAATTTGCAGTATTTTCAACATTGGAGTAGTTAGAAAATTCAGTTTCAACTTTTCAGTGAAGGCCAGGCAGATCTCCTTCTCCTGGAGCATTGGCATTAGGGATGAGATGAAACCTTCTCCCCTGTCATCCTCAGAGGCCAGAAGCCCAACCCAGTTCCACTGGAAATACAGGAGCAGCTGGACTAAACCCACATACTGAGGAGATTCCTTGGGATTAATCCAGAAGAATGAAGGATAAACTCTTCTCTCTCCCTGAGAGAACTCAAAGCCAACACCTAGCTGAAGAAAGTGAGATTCTTGATAGAGTAAATTTTATGGGTCATCATTATGTGGATGGTTGCCCCACCTGGCTCACTTTGAGTGATAAGCTTAATTTTCTTGCCTTCTTAGGAAATTTCAAATCTTTATTGTCAGTGCACAAGATATGTACAATGAGATTGGCTGAGCTCCCTCAGTACACTCCCACCAACACAATACAACTCACAGTGAAGACAGAAAATCCCTGACCCAATAAATCATATTAACAAAGTACCCAGTCCTATTGCACCAGTGTGAACATGTTACACATTGGGCCGGCCCTGCATTCCATCATTCTATGTAATTATGACGTTAAATTAGGAAGAATGATTACATATTAGGAAGAAGAGTTTATGTATTTTGCCTGGTATTGATGTGTGAAAAGCCAAGGGAATCTCAAATTAATACAGAGAATATACTAACTACACTACTTTTATGAAGAATAGATTAGGAAGGAATTCCTCTTGACAAATACTACATTTCAATATAGCTCATTATCTATCACTTTTAACTTCTATAAAAAGACACAAAATATAAATATAGGTCCCCGCAAACCCCTTTTCCACCTTTAGCTTCACTGTGTGCTTTGTTGTTTGTCTACCCCATACTCTATCCAATGAGGCCCTCTTACCTGTGGGACCTTGAAGGTGCTGAAGATGGAGGCCATCTGCCTTGAGGATCTGGGGTTGAGATCTCCGATGACAGAGAGCAGAGGATGCTGCCTGTCACATTTGTAACCAGGAATCATTTGGCCTCTTGTGGAGAGAAGGGAGAGGCTGATTATGGAAATCTCCTTCTGAGTCTGAGAATTGCTAAAGATGTGGAAGCCAAGGGTGATGTTGGGGAGGAGAACCAGATCCTTGTTGACCTCTGTGATTGAAAATACCAATGCTACGTACTGCTGGTAGCTCTTGGGTAGGACTCTATAGTGAGACAATCATCAGGGAAATTTTAAGGAAAGCTTGTGTGGAGTAGGTCATGTCATTTTTAAAAATGTCCTTTGCAGCAGGAACTCCCAAATTCCTTTGGGTTTTTTTCATTGTTAAGGCTGTTCCTTGATTAATGGCCTTGACAGCAAGGAGAAAATCCTGTTTATCCATATCACAGATCATTTTACACTCCTCCATCAGCCCTCCCTTCTTCAGATTACTCCAATGAGTATAGTTCTTCCCAATTGCTTCTCTTCCACCCTCATTAATTTTCTTCCCTCTTGAAGCAGCTTCTTCAGGTCTGGAAACCATTGCTGAATCCAATGCAGATGGATTTTTTACAACTCCTTGACACTGTAAATGGGTTGATCTCATCTTTGAGTTTAGTATCAGGGGTAAGTCAACTTCACTAGGCCAGCACAGTTTCTAAGGTGTTGTCCTTCCTCACTTTTTTGGGTGGTTTATTAGCTTCCTGATTGAGAGTCCTTCAAAGACTGAGAATTCTGGTCTATTTTATGAGTTTGGTTCTTTATTGAGAAAAGCACAAAGATCTGAACTACGCTAGGGCATTGCAAACATCACTAGAACAGATATTTCTGAAAAGAGTTCTTGAACAAACCATATAATTATTTACATGTTTCCCCTTTAAGTGAAACTTACAAAATATCATCCAGAAATGAAGATGGGACTTCTTTAAAGTATTGGAAGTTGAATTTATGTATAGTTCCCATGGGAAAATTTGCACCAATAATAACATCACCAGGTCTGTAAAAGTCTCTCGTAGTGTGTAAAGTGTTTATCAACACACACCCAGTTTGCATCTTCTTAGCAGAAGTTGGAGGCAGGAGCCAGAAGAGCAGCAGCAGGAGGAGGAGAGGCAGCCCAACCATTCTTCTCACTTTTCCTCCTGGATCAAAAATCAAAAGGTTGTTTTGTGTGTGCAGAGGTTGAATTGCAGGGAGTCCTTGAAAACTCAGCAGAGCTTTAGCACAAGAGAGATAGTCTGTTCCACCTTGATGGCCTCAAGGCAAATTTATATCAACTTCCTCTTACCTGTGTATGGTCTGTGACCAAAGAGGAAACTAAGGCTAGCTGAGTCTCACCAAACTGTGAAGTTGCCTCTTCACAACACAAAGCAAGGTGACACGTCCTGCCTCCACTGGGAGAACTCCGAGTAAGTAATTCAAAGCAGGTTTTAACTTGGAAGATCTTCATGGGTAGAAATCCATAGGGGATGCATTAGAAATTATTGTTCTTCTGATAATTGCATGGAAAAGCAATTTTCCTCTTTACTGAGCAATACACCAGATAGAGAAAAATGAGTTTGGGTCTCCTATTGTTAATCCACAGATAAGATGCACTTGACAATCAAGGTGGAATTGTGTATTTGAGTTATGTGAAACTGAGCATGTGCACACAAGGTGGAATTTTGCCTCTTCCATAGTTTTTTTGGATAGTATAAGTGTTCATACCACATGGGGCTCCCCTTGAAGAGCACTCGGAGGCTCCAACTGGTCCAGAATGCAGCCGCACGGGTAGTGATGGGAGCAACATGGCGCTCCCATGTAACACCGCTCCTGCGCGAGCTGCACTGGCTCCCAGTGGTCTTCCGGGTGCGATTCAAGGTGTTGGTTACCACCTTTAAAGCGCTCCATGGCATAGGACCCGGGTACCTTCGAGACCGACTTCTGCCACCAATAGCCTCCCACCGACCAGTCCGCTCCCACAGAGAGGGTCTCCTCAGGGTGCCATCGGCCAAGTTATGTTGGCTGGCGACACCCAGGGGGAGGGCCTTCTCTGTGGGAGCCCCAGCCCTGTGGAATGAACTGCCCCCGGAAATACGTAAGATCTCCGACCTCCGGGTGTTTCGCTGCGCTCTGAAGACCCTGTTGTTCCGCCAGGCCGGGCTATTAACATAACGTTTTAAATTGGGGTATTTTAAATTTCTGGGATTTTAATTGGAGCCTAATTATTTAATGATTTTAAATTTGAATTGTTGTTTTGTTTCTGTGTTTTATATAGGCTGTACACCGCCCTGAGTCCTTCGGGAGAAGGGCGGTATAGAAATAAAATTATTATTATTATTATTATTATTATTATTATTATTATTATTATTATTATTATTATTATTATTATTATTATTATTATTATTATTATTATTATTATAACATAGCCAGCAAGAATTGCCTTGAATCCCGGCCTTAGTTGCAAAGCTGCAATGTAATATTTATTATTTATTTATTTATTATTCATATTTCTATGCCGCCCACTCTCCGAGGACTCTGGGCGGCTTACACCAAAGACAGTATACTAAATAGCATATTGCCCCCAACAATCTGGATCCTCATTTTACCCACCTCGGAAGGATGGAAGGCTGAGTCAACCTTGAGCCGGTGAGATTTGATCCGCTGATCTGCTGAACCAGCAGTCAGCTGAAGTAGCTGCAGTACTGCACTCTAACCACTGCGCCACCTCGGCTCTTAATATCCTCCCTGATCCCTCCCCCTTTTCTATGGCAGCTATCAGCAGACTAGTTGACACCATATATACTCCAAACTCCTGATAGTGAACATATTTAAAACACTAACATGTTAAAAATTTTCAATTAAAAGAAACAAAATGAGAATATGTCCTTCTTGAAATTATAAACAATTTTAACACCAGGGTTTATTTCCGTACAAGACACTAGATCTCAGTGGCGATAACTGGAAGACATGGAAAACAAAAGGCTGGGTAATTGTTGTGGAGAAGAGGTATATTGTGACTAGACACAGCATTTGATGAATAACTATAAATTGGACAAATCTCTCAATTCATGATAGTTTAGAAATGTTCCAAATACGTTTCAGACAGAAAAATATAAATGTGGCCTATCCCTGCATTAGTTAGAGATGTTTGTTTCTTATCATATTTTCCCTACAATTAAGATGGGGCCTCAGAAGAATAACGTAGCATTTGGGGAAAAAGATACAGGCCAAGAGACCAGCCCCAGAGGCCAAGATGGAGAAGATCTCCACCGCCACCATGGACTTCCCTTTGGTGCTCAGGTAGGTGGGGAGGAAGGTGATCCAAACACTGCAAAAGACCAGCATGCTAAAAGTAATGAACTTGGCTTCATTAAAGCTGTCAGGCAATTTCCTAGCCAGAAAGGCCACCGTGAAACTAATGAGTGCCAGAATACCCAGGTAGGCAAGGACAGTGTAAAACATTGAAGCTGAGCCTTCATTACATTCCAAGATGATCTCTCCAAACAAGGAGTGGAAGTCCAAGTTGAGAAATGGGGGTGACTTTGCCAGCCAGGTGGCACAAAGAACTACTTGGACCAGAGGACAGGCAATGACAATGGAGTTGGTCAGTGGCTTTCCCAAGAGTTTCCTTGTCTTGTTCCCTGGCTTGGTAGCCATGAAGGCAAGAACCACCATGACAGTTTTTGCCAAGACAGAGGAAACTGCCAGGGAAAAGAGAATGGCAAAGGCAGTTTGTCGGAAGAGACAGGTGAGCTTCCCAGGTCGACCAATAAAGAGGAAGGAGCAGAGGAAGCAGAACAGAAGGGAGACCAGGAGGATGTAAGTGAGATCTCGGTTGTTGGCCTTGACAATTGGAGTGTCACAATGCTTAAGGAAAATTGTCAGAACTCCCAATGTGATCACAGAGAGAGAAAGAGCGAGAGAAACTAAAATGTATCCCAGGCTGTCTTGATAGGAAAGGAAGTGGATCTTCTTGGCAATGCAGTGGTCCTTGTCCTTGTTGGGGTATTGGTCTTCTGGGCAGGGGTCACAGTGAGCTGCATCTGAAATCAAGAGTCTTTGTCTAAGTATTTCTGCGCTACCTGCCATGAGAAAAATCCCTGTCCCACATAATATTTCAGTCATGACTCCTTTCTGCAGAGAGCACCTCAAAATAAGATTGACAGAAGGACCCATGGCATTATTTATTTATTTATTTATTTATTTTATTAAATTTTTATACCACCTTTCTCCCAGAGGACTCAGGGCGGTGTACAGCCAGAGATAAAACTCACAGCAATATAAAAGTTAAAAGACGAATTAAAAATATTAAATAATTTGGCCAAAAAAGCTAAAATAAAGACAACCCATTAAAATAGCATTAGGCCAGCCCTGCTTGGTGAAACAATAGCGTTTTGAGGGCGCGGCGAAAGGTGCGAAGGTCAGGAATCCTACGAATCTCCGAGGGCAGCTCATTCCAGAGGGCAGGTGTCCCCACAGAAAAGGCTCTCCTCCTGGGGGTCACCAGTCGACATTGTTTGACCGACGGCACCCTGAGGAGCCCCTCTCTGTGGGAGCATACTGGTCGATGGAGGCTATCGGTGGCAGAAGGCGGTCTTGTAAGTACCCGGGTCCTAAGCCATGGAGTGTTTTAAAGGTGGCGACCAACACCTTGAATCGCACCTGGAAGACCACCGGGAGCCAGTGCAGCTCACACAGGAGCGGTGTTACATGGGAGCGTTGAGTCGTTCCCATAATCACCCGCGTGGCTGCATTCTGGACCAGCTGGAGCCTCTGGGTGCTCTTCAAGGGGAGCCCCATGTAGAGAGCATTACAGTAGTCCAGACAGGAGGTTACGAGGGTGTGAGTGACCATGCCCAAGGAGTCCCAGTCCAGAAATTGTTTATGGTGCACTAGAAATTGCAGATCTTCTTTACTTCAAGATGAACCAGAGAATGACAGGAATCTGTTGAGTATCAAGGGCCTTATAAGTAGGCTATGAAGATGTGGGTTAGAGTTTTTCACTTTATATTAGATTATCAATAGATTTGCCACCATAAATCCTGCTATTTGATGTTTTTCTACATCTGTTTTTTTCAATCTCAACAACTTTCAGATATCTGGAGTTTAATTTCTAACATCCTTGCTGGCTGGGGAATTCTGGGATTTGAAATCCATGCATATGAAATTCGCTGAGGTTCAGAAACACTGAAATACATTATCTACTAACCTGGATGACTGAAAATCTCAATAGACACTATTTTTTAAAAAAAAATTGATTTATATGCCACCCTTCTCCGGAGACTCAGGGCGGCTTACAATAGCCTTCATTCTTTTGTATATTTATACAAAGTCAGCTTATTGCCCCCACAACTGGGTCCTCAATTTACCTACCTTAGAAAGGATGGAAGGCTGAGTCAAACTTGAGCCTTGGCGAGATTCGAACCTGCAGTAATTAACCAGCTTAATAACAGGGTGCCTTAGACCATTGTACTACCAAGGCTCTT